>NW_024356504.1:1906228-2068979 GCF_014805655.1 Passer montanus
GGGCGCGCGCGCGCCCCCCGCGCTCGTGCCCGGGGTCGCTGTGGCGACGCGAAGCCGCCGCGAGCCGCTCGGAAGCGCGCGGCCCCGCAGAGCCCGCACGGCTCCCGGGGAGAGCTCCCCGCTCCGGCCCGAAACACACCTCCAAAAACCAGCACTGCACAAAGCATTCATCTCTGTTCAGAAACAGCACGATATTTATTTAACATCTTTATATATTTATATATATATAATTTTTTTTTCTGCATTGCAGATTGTGTCGAGTTTTATACATCTCTATTTACAATGATTTAAAATAATTATATTTCTTCTCTGGCAGGTATTTACAAAGTCAATAGTAACTACATTTCACATTTCAACAAATCAACAGCATGAACCAGCTCAGTAAGACAGTAAAGATAATGGCTTACATGCACCAACAACATGATCTTCAACATGTGCCTTCTTCAGGACTGAGAATGAAGACTTTCCCTGGTCCCCAGGTTAAAGGACATCATACAGCAGAGGTCACGGTTATTAAAAACCTGTTTGATTTAGTCCTTCACCAGTACCGAATCTCGAACGTCTGGGGCTCACACCAGCAAGCAGGGCTGTGCTGGCCAAGAGGGGCTCACACCACCAAGCCACGTCCTTTGCCCAGCCTTGTGCCCACAAGAAGTGGGCTACGTGCTGCTTATGCTCCTTCTATGAGATTAAATAATGCTAAAGTAGTAAAAATCCTCAGAAACCTTAGTTCAGAGAAACAAACCTGGTATGACGACAAAAGTAAGAAAATAATCTTTTAACCCTTGCAGAATGTTTCTTTTTGCTAGTAAAACTGAGAGCAAGTCCTGTATTCTTACAAGGACAAAAACAGATCAAAAAACTCATTGTCAAGTACAGGAATTACAAATTTAAAAAATGCAGCATGGGGTATTTATCAATTTAGTTGGTGGGGTCTTCAAATAGCAAATAAAAGCTACCATAGTAAATCTAAAATGTATTAAGAGTAGCTGATTATTAAAAATCTTTATTAGCTTTTTCCTGGAATCTTCAATATGAAAAAAGTGTTAAATGACTCTGTTTTATTTAACCACATGGTATTTGTCCATAAATAACCAGCTAATATCCACCCCTAAAGAATGTACTATGTGCAAGAAAACAGAAGTAATCATTGAACACTGACACACACACACACACCACACACCCCAGCACTAGGAATCTATTAATATTTTGACATGTTGATTTATCCTGAGTGATTGTTAACTCACATCTACTGTATACTTGAAGCCACAAAGTTTTTACTACTTGCATTTTTCATAAACTAATAACATGAAATTCTAGCACAACCACAGTAACTGTCTAAACAGAAAGAACAGTGTCAATAGCCAGTATTTCTGTTACTCCCAAGTACTTGTTTCAGAACTAAAGGTAAAAGGTTGCTCTACTTTTTCTGTTTTGTGAGCAGTTCCGGGGAGGATGAGGACTCAAACACCTAGGATTCACTACTGATTTGTGAGGAAGTTTCCATGACAAAGCACCATAGAGACACTTTACCAGCAGATACTTCTAAACAGAAATTTCCCCCTGACCATTTTGCCCTCTAAAATCAAAACCTGTGAGAATTCCAAACCACATTTTAAAGCAATTTAAATTTTGACTCCTGAATAAATTATTAATCACTCATTAAAAAGTTGTATCAGAATGCAAAGACAGTCTTCTCTAAACCCCTTAAATCTTACAGACTAAAACACCAGGAGCTCACGCCCAAGGGGCTGCTCAATAAAACTTGATCTCATCACTCTGCTCATCATGCACAAGCTAAAATGTAGGGCAACGTTTTACTGTATGGATTGTATGGATACAAAGCTTTAATATACATCTGCTCCCATCAAGCTGCTCACAGGAAAACCTTAGGAATCCTTTATGATAGAAGGGATAACATATGGACCCATTTTTTAATTCAGTTGGTCCCTTAGATACTACCTTTGGTAAAACCTGATGAACACAGTTAAAAAAATCAGGGAGAGGCATAGCCTAGAGAAAAATAAGTAAAAGGATTGAAGCAAAATGGTATTTTTTTCATTAAATCTCAAATACGGATTATTAAAATAGGACAGATTTTTACTTAATCCTTTTCTGAAGCTGTAAGGTACCCTTGAAACTTGCACAGCTTTCTTCTAAACTTTTAATATCACAGGCCTTGACACTTGACAAACTTACTAGGCAAGTTTATCTAAAATGGTTGGCAGTTGTTTTAAAATCTTGTTCCAAGATTTATTTTAAATAAAATTTCATAACGACTATGTGGAAAACCTTGTAAGTATCAGTCTTGCAAAATCTACTTATTGTTTTCAGGAACAAACCAAGTTGCTCACAGCTCATCATCATCTTCCACCACTGTACAAGAGGCAGGCAAGTATTTTGTCTCTTCAGCTGGTCATGACAGAAATTTTGACAGACTGATACATGTATTCACTAACATAACACCCATGTCCTGATTCACTACCCTGAATCACCTACAGAAAACCTTTCGACAGCAAAGTTTATCCAAGTGCCAGTGAGGAAAAAACAAAAATACTGAACAGATTAAGGCCCATATGCTAGAAATAAATAGCATTTAAAATACTGAAGATAATATAAAAAATTACATAAATCAAGAATGTGATGCAAGTACAGAGGATCTGGCTTGTTTGCTTAGCATGCTTGAAAAGAAGTGACATTTTGCAACTTTAGTCCTGTAATTATCCCAAACAAGAAACTGAAATAACAGAGGTACATTTACTCTTCTGATGAAAACTATTCCTATGATATAAATGTTTGTTACAAATGATACCTAGCTGATGGCTTTCATGTTATATTAAACATGCCAAGGTAGCAATATCTTTGGCAGTGAGAGAATTTAAGGATGAGATTATTAGATCTACTAACAAAGTAATTTTTTTGTGTGCAGTACATACATTTCATTCAAACATATTCCATTATATTGTCCCCACCTCCTCTAGGATTATGAGCATAGTACCTATACTGTACAGCTTGGTTTTTATTATTTTATTCAAAAAGTTATTCTTGATTCTCTCTTAGTCTTCAAATTAAATTTGTAAGCCAAGATAAACAAAAATTTTTGGTTTGTGACCAAAGTTAAAATGCTGAACACTTAGAGGAGATAGCCATTGGTTCATGAGAAAATAGGACAAGTTCAAACTCTTAGGTTAAAATACAGCCATAGCATAGAATTCTCTATTCCAAAATTAATTTTTCAAAATATAATTCTCTGAACATGTTATACATTAAATATTGAGGAAAATTTCCCTGGAGCTACAATTTTCCAAGAACACTAATAAACTTCATTAAAGAAGTAAAACAAACCACATAGTATCTGAAGACAAAAAGCAGAGTTGGGGTCACCTTACTGCAGAGTAGCTTTACCACCACTAAGATGCAGGCTTCCCCCTTAATCTTGAAAAATACGTTCCTATTTACATACAGTATACACACAGTTGAGGCAATTGATTGTCAACACGTGACAAATGTATGCACCTACTCACACACAAGTAAACCTCACATGGTGAGAAAAAACCCTGTCCCAGTAAACTCCAGTATTCATAAGTAGTGCAAATAAATACTTTGTCAGAAAACATCTTTTTTTTTTCTCACTATATTGATGACTTTAATTACGTTAAAGCTAGCAGGAGTATGTTGGAAATGCATTTAAGACCAACACACTTGCAAACTACAAATACTAGATCTAATGCTTACTGGCTGCAACATGATGTTCAGCATTACAGAATGAAGTATGCTGGCAAAACACTTCAAATTCACATCAGAAAGGGTGTTCAAAGAAAACTGCACTTAAAATGGACAGTGATACCAAAGTATCCATTTTATGAAATTTTCCAAATGAAAACTAAAGGGATAATACAGAAATTGAAACGGTCATCTTGCAACATTAATTTTAATAGGTCTTTTTACTTCATCGCTTTGCTCTCTGTCAAATGAAAATATGGTTCACCTTTCAAACACAAAGCTGCTCACAATAAATCTCTGAAAAGGATAATCAACCTAGAGTTCACAATCCCAACATTTTGTATTTCCTTAAAATGACAAAGTCCAAAAAAATTAGTTGCAAAATGGCAGCATATTGGGACGTGTATCAGGGAACATTTCATTTTTCCCTACTGAAGTATATGTATACATCAGAATACAGAATCTACCCTTCCTCACCTAAGAATTGCATGTCTGTGCATGCATGCACACATATGGAGGGAAAAATCATAGTGTTCTGCTTCTTGTCCTTTTATAATGCTGCAGTTGCACTCAAACAGTGCAGAAACCTAAATCTAGTGCCTCCAGTACCAAATATTCTAAAAGAAGAGACAGCAGAGTAAATTTAGGATACGGATGCTTGATTTAAGTCTAAACATTTGTCACAGGTGTCAGAAAATTTCAGTATGTTTTGTACTTTGTTTAGTATTTAGCATATATAACCAGAAGCCCAGCAGATTATTCCCTCCACCCATATCCCAGACAGTTCTAATTTTATTTCTGCCACAGTACTTTGGAATGCACTGAACATAGTGTATAAAGGTTTGCTATGATCTTGCCACACCTTAGCATGGTTTGAGACACATCTAGCAGCAGCAATGATAAACATGATACACAGCACTGCAGAGCCTGGGACTACTGCTGGTTTGTAGATTCTTGGGATGACTTCATTGGTAAGGTAAATGTTCAACAGTACTTGGCTGAAAAACAACAAAACAAGCTCCCATAACTGAAACACTCCACTAAAAGGGTAATTTTTGAGAAGTCACAGATGTACCATAGATGTACCATAAATTTTTTTACAGGGATAAATTTGAACTCTTTTAAAAAAGACTGATATGGAGTAGGTATATATATATACAAAAACAAACCAAAATACAATGAATGAAACCATAACAAAAGGCACATGATCAAAATGAGAAGTGTAAAAATAATTTAAAAGGTAGTCTGACTGAGGTTTTGGACAATTTGAATATACTCATGTACATCTGACTTCCCTATCTGAAGCCAGTAAACCCATCTCACTTTCCTGAAATAGTTTTCATAGTGTGGGACCCCAGACAAAAAACTGCTTTTAAAAAAAGATTGTAAAATTTGACCTGATGCCAATTTAAGTGCCTTGAAACTTCTGAAGGAATGCATCTAATGACAAATATAGAAAGTAGAGAACCTTGCTAATGAACAACTGTTGAAAATACTAAAATTAAGTAATTCTTAGAAAATTAGCTGACACTCCTGATCTTTTATTTCCCAAATATTTAAGCAAATTTCCTTTTTGATAGTCTCTACAAAGTATAAACTTGGTACTTCCAGTCATGACTTACCAATTGTCTACACTAGGAAAATTTTATTTTATAAAGAAAACTTTAACCATACACAGCTTTTGACATTTTTACAGAAATGTAAGCCTTGAAGCTTCATCTCAGCTTTGCCTTAGTTCCATCTGTACATGACTGGTGGTCCTTAAAAATTATTTTCCATTTAGAAACTGTCAGGTTTTCCTTCTGATGAGTCTATTTACTCTTTACCTGAATTTCTACATCAGATGTCACTAAATTCACTTTATGAATGTATGATATGAAGACTAGGCTACCAAAGTGACTCATCAAACCACAAAAAAACCTTCAAATATTTTAATGAATTTTAATGTAAATTAAAAAAAAAAAATTAAAATATAGCTTAAAAAAAATCCCCACCAAAATCAACTATCAGCAATACCACACCAAGTCATTCATTGTTTTGAATACCTTAAAAAGCCTCATTCGAAGGCAGCCTGCTGTTTGTAACTGCTTACATTTATCCTTCACAGTGACAGTGAAACAAGGTGCCCACATAAAAATTGTAACTCTTTCCTGAAGGTTTACAGTTTGTAAACTTCCGGGATATCATACAGAACTTAAGCAGAGAGGATGAACTTTCCCCTTTTCTATCAATCCAAAGAGATACAGAGAGATGGAAAGAGAATGCCAAACATTCTCCAGAGTAACCAGAAGTGTGCTTCTAAGCAGTGTCCTCTAACATGAGTACCAGCCAGTGCCCACACACCAGTCATATACATTCGAGGCTTGGCTCAATGGCACCAGTTCTGCATTTTCTAGAGTAGGGCCAATCCACAAAAGTAAGAGTTAAAAGAACTCAAAAGATTATATATACCAAGGCAATGAAGTGTGATCCTTCTGGGAAAAAAAAAAAACAAACCAGACTGTCAGTACCCCTTTGCACAAATGGCATTGCTAGAAAAGCATTTCACATTGAAGCTTCAGTGTTCCTAGCAAACTATGGTCTCTATCCCTGAGACAGCACCTTGAGAAGATGGTCTGTCTGGACTGTAGGATTCCTCAAATGACTCCACCACTGAATCCAGGGACATTGAGAAAGCAGCTGAAAGGGGTGGGGGGTGTCCCAACAGCCATGACACAAAAGACAGCAGCCTGAGAAATACTCTTTACCCGAATACACCTTTCAATTCGGTGATCAGCACCTCACAGCAAAAACAGCAACAACAAAAATGAAGCAGAGCTAGCCATTATTTCCTAGGGAAGCAGTGTTTCCTTCCCACTTACAAACCAAATTGCTTTAACAGCATGGTGGTATCTAACTTTTAGTCTAAATGCAGAATGACCCTGTGTCCTGGAGGGGAAGACATGTAACATTACAAATTACTACAACGCCATTAGAAATGCATTGTAACCCACATTATCAACCTAGAATCCTGTCTCTGAGGAAATACAGCTTCTTAATATGCATGTCTCAGTTGCTGAACATCAAAAGCTTCTGGGATGAGAGACTGAGGGCAGTCAAGAAAAAACTACCCTCATTTAATGAAAAAAGTGCTGTAGGCAGCCAGGAGCAGCAATGACAATCCCCTCCCCAGAACTGATTGCACAGACTCAGAGAGGTCCAAAGTCACACTAGAATCTCTGAGGCACTCCTGATTCTGAGAAAGACAAGTCAGGATCCAGTAGTCTTTGCAGTACTGTAGACCAAGAAAACAAACCCGTTTCTATTTCTTAACAAAGCCAAAGCATCATCTCATAGGGATCACATTCACCATTTCCGCCGGTGTCTCCAGTCTCACAGTGTTGAAATGGGACTGATCAGCCTACGATGGATTGCACATCACCCAAAGAGAAAGGAAGGCATGGAAAAAGGCATACAGTACATTATATACTGCTTCACTACCATGTTTACAAGGAGGAAGGAGGATGAAGGTGAGAGAAGAATTATTGCTGTTTCAGTAATACAGTATGATAGCTAAACCAAATGAAACGAGATCACAACAGTCAGTATTTTCACACTGTGGGATGATGGTTCATGTTTTGCCTAAGGATGAACTTGCCAGGGATTAAGGGAGTAGAAGGAATACTAAGGAAGGGAGTCAAAGTTACACCTGGGATATCAGCTGCATATTGAAACTTGGAGATCGAGACTGCTTGGTTAGGGGAGCTCCTGGGGAAAGGAGATCTTTACCTTCCCCAGCTTGGCCTAGCCGGTCCTCCTGTAGGCTGATAGTTGAAAACCGATTGGTGTTGCCAGCTGCTAGACTGGTAAAACCCTCTGAACCAGCTCCTACACTGGAGCCTGCTTGACTGCCATTCACATAGTCAAATGATTTACTGGAGGAAGCACTGGCGGTCCTGATCAGGCCCAAACTGTTGGCTTTTGGCACCACCTGCCCAGCAGGCAGGCTGAGGTGTTTCTTAGTAGGTGTCATCTCAATTACATCTCCATCCAGGTCAGAGGATTGGTGTGTGTACTGCTTTCGAGCTCCTGAATCGCGAGGGCTCTCACTGGATTTTGCTGCAGAAGAGGTTTCCTTCTCCTTAGCGGAACGCCCACTTGCTGTTTTCCTTAAGCTGCTCTTCTGGGATACAGAGGATACAGGTTTGGTCCCAGCTGGCTGGCTGCTGAGGGAAGCTCCCGATGAAAATCCTTCATCAGCATCATTAAGGTTTACAGACTCCTCTCTTCCATTTACACCTTCAGTATCTATTAAAAAAAAAGAATCAAGCAAAAAATCCCCAAACCAATCAAAAAACAGAGAATGCATTCAAGATACATGAAGACAAAAATGTGCACAGAACATCAAAACAAACCTCATTTGCTAATGCACTTGAATTCCACTTGCTTAATTTTTTTTGGATTTTCAGCCAATTTTCCTGCCTATTTAGCAGAACAACAGAGTCTAACAGTAAGTGTTCCCTGAGCTTTATTGGCCCTTCATCTATAATACTTTTTTCAGTCAGAATATTGGTCCCAAACTTTGTCTATAAACAAGAATTAGGCCCCATTTGTCTAATATGTTTTAGCTTGGTGTGCAGATACTACTACCCTTTCTCCTACTACATGCTGTTAAAAAAACCACACTAAAACAAACCCAGCACTCTTTCAGACTATTTTTATCCTATTTTGAGGCAAGATCAAAGGATCTCTTTCAGAGTAAGTTCTGGTGTGTGCTAAGTAAGCTTCAGAATTAGGCCACTTCCTAGACCAACAATCACAATGTTCCAACAGGGGTAGAAGGCTTCTCTTGTGTGTAGCGCTCACTGTGAACAACGTGACCACACTTCCTATTGGAGATTAACCTAATTCCTAGTTCTCTCTTCTCCAAAATTCAATTCTCCTTGAATTTACAGCAATACCATCTAGGTGTTTTGACCATATTTGCTTTTATCTCAACATCTACATTTTTCAGGAAAAAAATAAAAAGGCAACCCTTGCATTAGAAGAAATTAAATCTCTGAAACGCTTTCTGTTATAGAACAGGCACTGTGCTTTTGACTGGAATGTAAAAGGAAAATAAAAGCATTACAATATTATTTCTTAAATCCTTATTTTTAGGCTTATAATATGATTAGAGCTGCACACAAATACTTTTTATCTTTTAATCTTATTCCAGCCTTTATCTAAGCTTCAAGTTCTCCGAAGCTAGAAAACTGAGCAGCATTCAAATTTCAAAACTAAAAATGTATCTCATTTCAATGAGAAAAAGGCATAAATTTTCATCATGTAAGCAAAAAAGGAGTCACTCAGGCTATCAGAATTTTGCTTTTCTTTGTAAAAGCTGTAGAGTGTGGTTATTTGGAGAAATACAATCCAGCCCAACAAAAGTCACTGTGGCGCTCTACTGTTAAGATTGTTGAAACCCAGCTTGCTGCCAAGCAAAATACATTTAAATCTTATTTGCAAAATGGAAAAAACATGGTGGCAAGTACCTGAGAGAGTCTGACATTTGAGTGGACGTTCATCCTCTCATGCTGAGTATTAGCTAAGGTACATTTTACATTGTGGCAAACAGAAGAGACAGAAAGCTTTTGGTGGTGTTGCCGCCTCTGTGTAGCAGGAATACAGCCTGATCCCACAGGGAATTTCACATTTCTGAGGTGTAATGCAATCTCAAAGCTTTACAGGGAGGTTTCATTACTCTGCTCTACATTTACTACTCTTCTCAGGAAACTCTGCCTTGGAATTACCATTGCTATGTATCAGCTTTCAAAAGATATTTAGACATCTCCAAATCAAACCACTCAGCCTCTCTTAAAAAAATGCAATGAGAGATGATTCTGTAGTTTTTGATAGTTCTATTTGACTCACTGGCCTCACAGAAGCAGAAAAATAATATAGTTCATGTTACTGCAGTCTTTCTTCCTTGGTTAAACCTTTTGCCTCAGAAAAAGAAGGTTACGTCCTTAGGTTCCAGAGCAATTATTAAAATGAAGGGTGCATTACTTGCTGTAACTTCCTGTAACCATATTTAAAATGCACGCACCTTCCCCACTTCCTGACCACCCTGTTTGGTAAAACTAGGCCTTCCTCTTCTCCTTGACACATACCTATCTTTTCTTACACTAGACAGTGATATATTTTATCCACAATCCACACTGACATTCCCCCCTCCAACCTTCCCAGACACAATCAAAGGTACTGATAAAAATCAGACATTACTGGAACATACCAAAAGCAAGACCACTTTTTCAATTAACCAACATTTATGTTTCTTTATATAACCATGCAAAGCTGGATGAAAGCATGTTCAGTTACAAGCAGCAAGAGAAGCAGCTGAAGCCCCCTCTCAAGCCCTTCTTATTCAAGAGGAAGATGTGGAACTTGTAAGAAGGTGTCTCCAGAAAACACTGCTAAGATTTTTATTATTACAAGAACATCAGTAGTTTTCAAAGTTTATGTTAAAGCATTGCTGAGTAACAGGATGCTGAAGCACATGTCCTGTTCAGGGACTATGAAGCAGTCACACTGAAAACGTGGCATTTTATGCATAGGATTTAAAGATAAGACTGAGAGGGGTTGTTGCAAGCTTTTGGATGCTGCAACTATACAAAGGCCCAAGCTGCTCAGCAGTGCTCAAAAATGAAGAAGATAGAGAAGACAACATGCAAGAGAGTTTCTATCTAGTCAGACCCACATACCTACAGAAGTTCCCAATGGGATTAAAGTAATTCAGCAAACACATTCTTTTCCTAATAAATCTTATTTTTTCTCTAAAAACTGTCCTCAGAAATAATAAAACATGTTTGAGTCCTTACATACTCTGGGAAGGAAAACAGGATGATGTAACAATGAAGTTATCTTTTTTTTTTGCTTTGTTTGTTTGTTTTTGGTTTTGTTATGTTCCAATAGACCAATAAGACAATTTCAAAAGGAAATAAATCTAAAAATCTACTCCCTTCCAAATACTCTTTAAGGCCAAAAGAGAAAGAGACAGTGCAACCCAATAGAAATCATATCCATTGCACTACAGTGTGTATTCAGGACACTCGCTGTTCCTTATCAGAGTAAATCTGTCCTCAAATAATTTGCTATTTGTGCATATACACAGCTAGTACTTTAGACACAGACTCAGTCTTCTCCACTGACCCAAAATAGTGCACAGAACTGCAGCTGCAATCACCCAGAAGCAGAATAGCTTGCACTGCATTACTGAGTCATTCCTGATGTCTTGTCTTTTTCTACTTAAGGGGTCAAAAGACTGATCTGAAGAAGGGGTTTTATATACCTTTTTAAAATTACTTTTAGCATGTTTATCCTTCCTATACCTGAAGATTGAAAAGTCACTGGAAGTGATCAGTCTCTCCTTGTGCTGTTTGACATCAAACTGATATTTGTAAGAGGGGAATTTTCTGGCTGAAGCTTTCTGTGAAATCAGCATCAGACAACAGACCCCTGGATATACACCCGCAATTTTATGTTTATAATCAAGGCAAACTGCTTTCCTTGGCACTCTCCCAGATGCTATCAGCTGAAAAACTCAGTTTGATCAAGAATGTAATTATACATTGCTAATGTTACAGAAGTAAATGGTATTCAATCCATTTGTATTGAAGCAGAGAATGTGGAATGATGCTTTATCCAATAATATGCCAAATTATATCAATGGCTTTAAACAAGACCAAAATGCATCATCCTTATCAACTTCTCTTCCCACTACCTGTCTGTCCCAGAAGGTTCTCTGCAGCTCAGGACTTCTCTATATCCTTCAGGTCATGCACATGCAAAGAGTTATAAAACGGAGTAAGATCAAGTGAAAAGTGAATTTCAGAGAAGACAGGATCATTTACTGAGCATGCTCAAATTCATAATGCACCAAACAGATTAAAAACCTTCACTAAATATTTTTATGCCACTCTCTTTTACAGAAGCACGAGATCTTAATTATTGCTGGATAGCAACTTTAAGTGTAATGCTTCTGTGATTCTACAATTAAGTCTCCAAATTCTCTAGATTGCTTCCAGATTTGTGAAAAACAAATCTGAAGAACAAATGTAGCTCAAATCTGAATGTGCAAATAAATCTTATTTATGATCAACTAATGTTCTTATAGAGGCTGGAAACACCAAAGTTCACATACAGAAGAAGGCTTAAGATAGGAGAGTACTTGAAAATATGTTCAGCTAAATCCATAAGAAATTAATTCTCATCTCTGAGGAGAAATCATGATTCAAGTTCAGTACCTGAAACTATGTCTTTCAGCAAGGAAATCCTCTTTACTCAAAAGCAGATGAACTTAAAATTCTACCACCTACTCTATCTGCTATTCTTGGCTGCCAAGCAGACCTCTGAAGCCCTACAGCATTTATGTGGACAGCACAACTGAGAAAGAAAGCAGTAATTGTTTCTAAAGTTTTTAAGAAACACGACAACCTCATTTTTTCCTGATAACACAAGCACTTTTGGTGCTTGTATTGCAGCCAGTTCTAAATGAGTTGTACATGTATGACTTTTCAATGAAAGGATGACTGGCAAATAAACATCAGCAATTGTACACCTGTTTTAGATAGGCTTGACTTTTAATGGCAACAGGAGACTTCATTCTTGAAAATTTAAAAACTGCAGACTAACAAGACACTATTTTAACTGAAATGGGGCCAAATCCATTTATATTCTGTACTGTCTACTTTTCAATGTTAGATTCATGTTCATCTGGTGCATATTTTTTCTTCTTATTATCAGATTAAACATGCTCAGTAATAGAGAGTTTCCAAGTAATCCCAAAGCTCTCGGACATTACCCCTGTCTTTTTTTTTTTTTTTTTTGTGCCATGCCAAGAAGTGTTTCACCACACAGATGCAAGCCCCAGGCCAGCCCACACGATAACAAAAGGTAGTTCCTGACCTGAAGTTAGGTATATAGGGGATGTGTGTATTGCAAAGAAAGCTAATACACCCTGGGATAGCGGAAACACACACTAGAATGGAAAGAAGTTCTGCTTGGGGATAGGGAGCCAGGATCCTCCTCCAGCAACTGCCTCACTGACTTCTGCCTCCTCATCTCTGTCCTACCCTCTGTTGTGGCTGCTGCCAAGGTGGGCTCCGGGAAGCCATGCTCAGGGGTCCTGCGCATCAGCACCTCCCCCTCTTGCTCACGTTTGATCCCTAGGTCTGTGGAGCCGTGTTGGATCGGTGAGCCAGGAATGCTTGAGTCAGCCTCGATTGAGAAGTCAAAGCCATCTGGGATTCAACATATAACATTTTAGTGCTTTTCTATTCCTTTCTTGGCATTCCAACCCAGGCAGGGAAAATAGAAAGTTTACGCGGACATGGAACAAACACAAAACACTGCCCATGCGTCGTTAGAAGTGGTGAGAACATCCACAGAAAGGGACAGGTGGGCTGTACTGCAGACCAGAGACCAGCAAATGAAGAGAATGGCTGAATAGAACTACAGTGAAGACAAACATGATTCAGAGTCCTGAAAACAGGAGACAGCTACTTCTTGTCCTGGACATCCCGATTCAGCTGAAGACCAGAGGTCATCAAATCTACTTCCATGTGACCAAGAAGAAGAATAAAAAATAAAAGGGGAAAGAAACGTACCACAGGAAAATATGCAATTCCTGTTTTCAGACTTTTTACTCTCAGTTGATTCTTACGTTATTCTCTTTTTACCTTCATTGATTTATGCAGCTTTTTAAAGCTAATATTTTATACATGGAGTAACAAAGCTTTAAAAGCAGCCAAAGTAATTTCAAAGCAAGTTTTTTGCTACGCCTACACTGAAGATGTCATCACATCAAGGTAAAGATCACTACTTTTTTTTTTTTTCTTCATTCAGTCAAGCACACTTCCATATGATGCAAGTACTCACTGAGGAAAGACTAATTCTAAACTATCCAAACCTATTTTATAGCTCCCCAATAAACTGGGTCATATGATGGTAGGTGTGATGCTCAGTTTGTCGCTCTCCCACTGCCATCAGTAGCTTTAGGCAGCTGGAATCCTATTAAGGTCTACATGTTAGCATTCATTTCCTGAGCTATTTACGATGGGAAGCAGTTGAGTTTTAGTGCAGATTAAACAAAGAACTCAAATTCTAAGTCACACTTTACCCCTAAAATTTCACACAGTGTTACATGGAGAAAAAAGAAGAATTATTAAACATTTTCCAGTTTCTCCATTTCCTCATCTACCTCACAGTTTATCATAAAATCAAAACCAAAACAAACACCCAAAATATTCATATTCGTGCAGTACTCTGAAGATGTAAAATATTATATACTATCATGGAGTATCACTTTTAAAAACAAACAAACAAAAAGCCCCTCCCAATGTTCTGTAAACATTCAAACTCAGAAGCCAGATTACAGTGATGATGATGATTACAGTACATTGCAAGATGTGCTCCTGGCAGGGAAAGCTCACCTTCTCTCCTCCAGCGATGACGACGGATAGAAGCTGTTGTAATAGCACTCCGAGAAATTCTTGGAACTGTTGGAGTAACTTCTACTTTCAGTACCTTCTGGCCTTCTTGTGATGCATCAGGAGCATCAAAAGGCAGCGAATTCTTCATGGCATTTGCAACCTAAGACAAAAGTAAGATGCTGTACTACTACTGTCCTTGACTGCACTAACGGCAATATTGGATCTCCTGCCGGATACAGAAAGGAGAACAAGTAAGAATTGGTAATTATGCCAGATTCCCCTCAAGATGGATGACCCCATACCCAGGATTCAAGGTTGATTACATGGAGAAGCTCATTAAAAACCTATTTGCCAAACCAGAGTTAATTTTCTCCATTTTTTGAGGTAATTAATTTTGTTCTGTCTTTGCCATCTGTAGTGACAGACGTTAACAACACATACAGGAAGGTCTCCATCCAAAAGAGACTGCAATATGACAAGGCAAATACCATTTATGTTTTATGACAAGGGTGTCAATAAAACTAAGTCACAGCCCAAGCCAATGCAAACAGCCTTTTGCACAGGGGGGACAGGGCTGATTTCCACCACACCTTTCCCTCATACCACTCCCCACTCCTCCCTAAAAACAAGCCCAACAGAGCCTAACCAAGAGGATTAGACTGGAAGTACTTGCAAGATTTATCTAGGGGGGAAAAAAATTGCAACCTAAGCAATTAACATCAAGTTATTAAAATACAATTAAAAATAGGTTTAATAAAGATGAGTGTAATAGCCTATTATAAAGTCAGAAGTTTTGCAGTTTTGAGGAGAAAAAGTGACTTCTTTTGGCTTTGATGTTTTAATTGCTTCTTTAAGTTTCCCATTAAATGCTTTTGGGATTAGAAGTTTACTTCAAAAAAGACAAAACAAACATTCAGTAATGCCACTTACAAGTAACTTGTTCAACAAAAGTGAACTTTGTGTTCCAGAAAAGCAAACTGGTTTTCTATGGCATATACCATATTCAACAATAACAAAGTTGATGCATACAAAGTGTTACTTAAAGCTTCAAAATCCCCCCAAAACCACAACCCATAAAATAAACACACCTTGATTTTCCAAAATTTTCTACTCACTGGAACTGCTACCTTTTTTTAATAGACACCCTTGTCAGTATGGAAAAAAAAAAAAAAAAACAACTAAAAATTCATAGCAAAAGACTTCTGCACCATGACAGGAATCGTGACAGAGCATTTCTGCATGTTGAACCTTTTAACAGCTGGCCTTTCTAGCAGCACAAACTGTACTTCTGGGGACTGAGGAAAACCATATGGAGATAAAAATCAATGCAACAGTAAATCTTTGAAACAATCTAAACAACCAGCCTGAATGAGTCACAGTTCTTGTCTGACAAAAACACCCTCAAAACCATGATCTTTCAGGATGCAAAAACACTTGCTCATGATGTCTAATCCAGCACTGAAAGGCAGGAAAACAAACGCACAGCACAATTCAGACTTGGCAGGCCAAGTCTGCAGCTATCAATGATAAAGGAAGGTTGGTTTCAGGCCAGACATCCACTCTTGCCTACCAGAAAGGAGCTCTAAGGAAAGAACATTCAATAAGAGCAGTAAGTGCATCTATAAAATACATTGGATAAAGGTGCTGTCACAATAGGGACTTGCTGATCCACGGTTCCTGTGCACTGGACTTGGAAAACCTGTGTGTCTGTGCTCTGAAGACTGGGATTTTTGTCTGAAAAACATGCAGAACGCCTTGTTCAGAGGAAAAGACTGACTGGAACTGGTCTGCTCCCCAGGTCCAAGGTGTCATTAATTCTGACATTTGGTGATTAGTTTGGCTCTGTAGAAACTCTCAGACTTCTTGACCAGTACTCAGTGTTTGTCAACAGAAATACTTTTCCTAAGCCAGAAAAGGCCTTTCCCTTGTGTTAACTCCTACCCTTTCCACTGCAGTCTCTGTGTAAGAGTGACAGAAGACTACTTCTACATCACAGATATTTCATAGCTTTCTGATGCTGTTTTTCCACTTGGTTTTTTTTAAGCTCACGGTTGGTTTTTTTTCTACAGGCAGTAAAACCCTAAGTAAATAATAGCCTGGATCTACTAAACGGTCAAAAATGTTTCTCCTAGAGACAAACACATGGATCATGATGTTCCTCATTTTAATGATGACTGATGGTATTTCCATAATTACACAAATAGGTACCTGAAAACAGGTGTCTAAAAATAATCCTAATGTGGGGGTTTGCCTTAATATTTAATAGACTTCAAAGAATTTGCTGCTCTTAGGAAATCCTAGGCAGAAGCTGAACTTAGCAACTCTCCTGTGAAGCAACCCAGATGATATTTATTTGGCATTAGTAGTTTAAGGTTTAAAATACAGAATTTTATACCGCTGCTAAATTATACACATCTCCTGAAGAATGCAAGGAGAGCAAAAGTCAAATTGAAAAAGTCAAATTGCTTGATTATACAGCATTAGGGAAAAGACATGCAGGTAATTTTTTTAATAAAACGGACAATTTCTTCAAGCTACTTGTAAAAAATGTTAGTAAAACAAGATAGGAAGCAGGCAATGATCAGAGTATAAAAAAACCCACCTCCCTCAACAGGTCTGCATGCATATGTAGCAAAAACCTGACAGCCAGGAAGGGGTAAAAATTGGTGATACTGTGATGTCACCAAACAATGGGACAGAGAATCAATAAGAGCTTTAGAAAAACAACAAAGACATTCTAGAAGATTCTTACAACTAGAAATAATCTCTAAGGACAAACTGATTAAAAATGAACAATGAAAACTAAAAATTGTCATATCATCAAGTTCCAGATCCTCCTACACACTTTTCAAATGTAGTAGTTTGATAGGATGGCCCAATTCAGCAGGTTCAATATTTAATTTAAAACTTTCAATCTGATGGAGTGATGACTCATTTCCAAAAGGAATCAACTATTAAAATAATTCAATGGATAGCAGGCACTTTAAATGCAGCAGTGTCAGAAAGCCTGTAGATAAATTGTACAGCCAATATTAATACCTTTGGAGAATAATTTTATGCAATTTAGTTCAGAAAGGAGTGATCTCAGATTGCCATATAAAAAAGATTCTGCAAATCCACTCCTTCGTCAGTTATGTAAAAAGCAGTGACATTTTACTGCTGGTTGTTCAGAGAAGGACTAAAGGCTTCTGGCCACAATTCTGATGCAAAAACTGAAACAGCAATCTAATTTACTTTATTCTCCTTAATTTTCCCTCTTCTTTTGATTCCCATTCCTACATCTGACAAAAATTTCTCCTTTCTCTCTTTCAACATTCTCATCCTTCCCAGTCACATCCACCTGCATCCAGCCCAGTTTCACCACTTTCCCTACTTCTCTTTTTTCATTATTAGAACAGCAAATATGGTGAACACTGAAAAAATCTCCACCCCAACCAGAACTACTCCATATTACTGCTGTTCCTCCAAACAAGTAAAGATTAAGATCTGTGTGACTTTTATCAAACAAAATCTGGCACTGACTCTGGGATTGAGCTCCTTTTTGCTTTCAGCTGTATCCTGCTGTTGCTTTCTCTACTTTGTTGTCAGTTAAAACCCACAGCTTATTCTCAACCCTGATGAAGGTCTAGAAGCAAAGAAAACACCTTTTTTGCAATCAATGCCCTATAACATACAACTATTCAAGAAGTTAAGCTTCTTTGAACCATTCACCAGTAGCTTATGTGAAAACAACATAAACATTTTGAGCCAACTGTAATATATTAGCAAAATCCTAGCTTTCAGTCTCAATGAGTCCTAGAAGATCCCAACACCCTGGCTTAATACTCAGCAGAAAAAGTATGGTATAAATAGCTATGTTGCAAACACCAGCTGTTAACAAATCACTTGCATTTGATAGTGCAGTGAATGCACACAAAAGCTTTCATTACCAGCCCACTTCAGAAACACATCCATACTCCTCTCAACCAGACCCATAAATTACAATGGATTGTTTCTTACCAGCAGGGGCTGTGAGTAGAGTTCAAGCTGTGCTCTGTAAATTATGTCCTCCAATACCTCCTGGCCAAGCTCCCACTGACCATTATATCTAAAAGTAAAGACAGATATTTATCTTCCACATCTTATGAAAACAAACTTGTCCTTTTCTCTGCCCAAATCCAGTTTTGCACTTCTGATCTTATGCAGAAAATTCATCAACTGTATAAACACCACAGTGCACATTCACTTCTTTTAGCATTACAACGTATTTTATTACCTTCTTGGTGTAACAAGAAAGCTCTTCCATGTTCCCTCCAAACCAGACAAAACTGATGCCATAATAATCAGGACAACTTTTAAACAATGGAGTCAATATGCAAACGTTGACGCTACTTAGCAGAACTGAATTTGCTCCAGAAATATATTTTTGCTACCTCAGATGTTACTAACATTTAAGAGGTCTGCATTTCATCAGTTTATCTTGGCATCCAAGCTCATTATGCTTGTGAATAGAAGGTATCTGTGGTACTGGCAAGGTGGAAAAAACTGAAACCAGAAGCCTAACTTTCTTCTACACCTACTGCTAGCCCTTCATCACCTAATTCAGTGCTGACAAAAATATTTTCAAATTATCTGTTAGCTGAATAAACAAGTAATGGGAAACACACTAATTGAGTACAAATTTGTGTTATGAATCTAAATATTTTTTTCAATTATAAATCAACTGGCATTTATATTTTAATTCATGTAAAAGCAGACCTTTCTCTTTAAGTAAGAAAGAGCTGTCCACTTACATGGCATAATAGACACCTGTGAGCAGCTGCACCATGAAGTCAGGGTCTAACACCACTCTACCACAGTGTTCTTTCCAGCGTTTCTCTTGCTGCCGTGGAAATCCACTCACACACAGCCTAAAAACAACACCATTACATGAAAGTATTAACTCCACAAAGACTACAAATGACTATATCACGGAGATTTTAGTTATTTTCAAATTTATTTTTAAAAATATAAATACACAACATAGAACATTCTTATGTTGCAGTATTGTAGCAGTGCCTTGATACGCGGCTCACTGATAGCCCAGTGTTGCTCCCATGTAGCAAATAACTCCACCTGTTTTCCTCAAATCATAACCAGCTTCTAAAGAATAGGAGTGGCAAGATGTTCTCCACTACCAGCCAGGAGACTCTCCCTACAATTCAGTAACTGAAACCAATTTTCTCTATAGGAGACATTTCCGTGGTATAGGAAGAGAAGTATGTCACCTCCCATCTAATGTATGATGACAGCATGCAAGTCACCTTACACCTGAAGTCAGATAACACACATATTATAGTCCTGAGAACTGCTCTCAGCTGCCTTGTAAGAAATATTTCTGACTCTTGAAAAAAGGACCTGTCTCCCCATATACTGCCTACATTAAAACCAGGATAATTTATTATATCCTTATTGCATCAGTTTCCTATCTGAATCTTCATCATGGAAGCAACACATGGCCACTGATACATAGCAACTGTGGCACTGTCTCCAAAACAACAGAAATCCCTTGCATATAAAATGTTGCCTTGCTTCTCTACTCAAAGAACAGATCTAATTTTCAGAAGTAGGAAAATGAAACATATCTTGCAAATTTAGGATAGCCACAACTCAGTGAAAATGATGGAAGCATACCAAGAACCAATTTATCCCCATCAGAAAGCACTTTTTTTACTGGATGAATATTTTAAATATTCAGGTCTAGATGACCCTGAAGACTACCTCAAAGGCAAGTGTCTCACCTGGAACCCATCGTACAAAGTGACTGGTAAGAAGAAGCAGGCATGTAGACAATAGCTGAATTGTAACACAGCATAAGAAAGCTCAGCACCTCAAACCTGGAAAGAGCAAAATTTTACATTTATATACTTAATATTTCACTGAAATTAAACACAAGAAATCTATAATTCAGTCTCAAAAAGCACCCTACAGGAAGGGGCATCAGAAGTAAACACACAAATCTTTTAATCCTCTTTCATTATTATTCACTATCAAAGGTTCACTATAAACACTTAAATTTATTCTCCTGAAAATCCTCTTTAATCCTCTTTCATTATTATTCACTATAACACTTAAATTTATTCTCCTGAAAATCCTGAAAGCCACTAGCATATGCAGGAACTATGAAGGAAACAAGATAAGGCATAATATTTGGACAGTTCTAGAAGCAGAAATGTCTGTAACGCATTAAAAATTATTTTATCAGTTTTCCCAGTGCTGTCTTTAGACACAGGTAAAAAACAGGTAGACACAACAGGCAGACAGTCTTTAGACACAGGCAGAAAAAGGAGTGAGAGCCCCTGATCCAAAGCAGAATTTTGTTACACTTCCAGGAAAAACTGAATAGACAGCCATAAAATGAAAGATATTCCTTGCAGACACAGAAATGATAGAGAATTATTCATCAAAATTAACTAGCAAAAGAACATACAAGATGGAACAAAGGCTGTTCTCTAGATTTATTTCCGAGCACTTAATACTGAGAAAGGACTGATCACAAAATATTTTTGTTTTGTTTAAGGATTTGTCTCCCTAGTGAAGCACCTTTAATATTAAGAGTACATCCACTTACCGGTTCTGTGCTGTGAAGGTTTCTCTTTGAGGATGAAGATCACTGTAAACCACCCTGATAAGATCATGCTGACTTAATGCTCCTTCAGTTAAAGCCATGGATCCAATGGTAGAGGGCTAGAAGTAGGTGGTGGGAGAAGGAAGGGAGGAAGGAGGGGGGAGAAGTTAAGTCGTAAGTAAAAATTCCCCAAAAGCATTAAAGCTCCTAACTACCTAAGGCAAAAGACACACTTATCTTGTGATCTGTAAAAATGGAGATTACTCTAGAATACAACAGATCTAAAAACATTACCTAGTTTCATTGTTATAAAGTGTACACATTTACAAGTTACACAGCAGGCGAGAGCAATTTTCAGCTTTGATTCCTACATATCCATGTACAGCTTGTTCTAATCACACAGACCTTTTGTCCAGAAACCTTAGTGAAAGAAGCACACAATTGCCAGTCCTAACTGAACTAAGGAAGAGTTAGAAGGAAGACTGCTTTTATGCTAACATGTAAGAGACAAAAAAAACCCAGTTGCAACTACAACATAACTAACTCTATTAAAAATGGGCAGTCAACGAAGATTTTTGAACATTTGTATTCCTGTTCTTCTACAAATTCTACAGCATTCTATTACACTAACAGCAAGCTACAAAAGATTTCTGAACATTTGTATTCCTGTTCTACAAATTCTACAGCATTCTATTACACTAACAGCAAGCTACAGACACTGAAAACTTACTACAACAAGATGCATCTAAAATGGCCTGTGGCATCAAATGGATCCAGTTGCCATTCCTCTAACAGATCCAATTTTAATTTACTGTAGTAGCTCTCTTACCTCATGATATATTGAGGGTTTAGATAATGAAGGGATGGTGAAAGACAAAACTTTGTTATTTCCATCTTTGTCAGCAATTTCCTGCATTAAAAACAAAACCAGAACTCAAACAGAAGTAAAGAGGCAGCAGTTGGAATAACTTCCAGCTCTTAGAAAGAATTTAACAAATAAGTTAAATGTCCTGATCTGATAAGGCTATTAACACCCCAAGGACTTTGGGCATTTGCAGAATATCACCAATATCAAAATACATAATTAACAAGTGGGAAAAGACCTCTATCACAAACTGCTCTTCAGAATTAGTGTGCAATATTTAAAAAAAACTCCAGCACAGGCTCTTTAATCAGTGAGACTAAAGATACTGACACAGAAGGGCTGATGAGTCACTTGCTGACTTAAAAAAAACCCAGCACAGGGTCTTTAATCAGTGAGACTAAAGACACTGACACAGAAGGGCTGATGAGTCACTTGCTGACAATGAGTAGTTATTTCATAATAAATGCACCACAGAGAAAAGGTGAAATCAAGGGGACTGGCAAACTTTCCTCAGGAGGAAACACTTGAAGAAGTGTTTTCTTCAAAGGCTTTCAGACTGGTCAGATTTTGTAGTTGCTAGGCTACTACATAAGCAAACCCTGCAGTTTCAAAAGAAAATATACTAGGAGCAATTATGTAAGACTACACCAAAAAGGAGTCTAAAATCCTGCCTTTGCACTTTGTACAGCACATTTTCAAACAATAAGTTCCAGTCATTCCAGTTTATGTAAAAGTTTAGCCCAGGGCAGCTCAGTACTTGTAGCAGGCTTCAAGGATTATAACAGGAGAATGGCTGACAGAATTTGTCAGAACACTGAAGATTTATTTACCCCTTTCACTCTAAGTATTCAGAAAATAACTTCACTCTCAGTCTATGTGCAGAAAAAATATCAGCTTCATTAAAGAAAAAAAAACAGTGAAAGGCATTGTTCATTTTGAGGTCTCTCTCTTTCTGAATATAGAGAGAGATGAGAAATTACTGTCCTTAAAAATATGAATCACCAACATGACTTTCAAATGAACTGCAGAACATTCTAGGAGGAGGAAAGATAAATGTACTACTTCAATCCAATAGACAGTACAAAAAAAATCCATTTCCAAGCAGTTTCCAGTGTTTTTTTCTATAAAAATAAATCTAAAATAACCAGATCTTCCAGTTGTTAGAGCTGCTACAGACACATAACTGGAATACATTTTAAGAATCACAGTTTGGCTATTCTGTGTCTTATGTGTAGAAATACAACCCACAGTTGAAAGGAGGCGCTTACAATGACATTAGAAAGAAGGGTGATATTCAGTACAATATGTTTTAAAATCCTATACAACAGAAATTCCCAGGGGAGAATGTCTCTTGTGGCAGTATTGCTGAATTTATCAAATAGCCTCAACACATTACAAAAGAAAACATTTCCAGGCCAGGGTAAGGACGTAAAAAACTGCTTTTACATCCAACAGCCAAATTTAATAATTTACAGTTACTTTTACTTGTTCTTACAACCACAGTTCCCCTCAAGACAATTATCTGACTCAAATGGACACATGCATGTGTCTGAGTGCTCACATGCAGAGTGGCTTCAACACCAAACTACCCTTAAAAAAGACATGTTCAGAGTCCATGGAAGGGCAGGGGAAGTGACCCATCAAGACTGACTAAGCATATGAGCCTGACAATCATAAGAAGTCGCATTTTGCAACATTAAGAAGGGCTACCTAATTTCCTTACAAACAGAAGTATATAACAGTTTGAGAAAGCCCATGAGGTGATCCTTTTCAGTGAAAATGTTTTTTCCAAAAAAGATAATTTCAAAATCTATGTTTTTGCAAACACATCTTTACTAAACCTTCATTACATTATGCTTCGTATTAAATATGCTTTCCTTTAAATGTATTTTAATTTTAAATACGTTGTTCCAATAATTTACTTTATTCCTAGCAGTCAGTGATGCCAAACTTCAGATCAAAGCTTTCCTCAGCCATTTCCACTCATCTCACTCACCAGGTTGTAAATGCCAAGCAGCAATGCCTCAATGCAGCCATTACTCTGCCTATCCCTGCTGGCAGTGAGACGCAGATAAACCCAGATCAGCTCTGGCAAAAACTGCAGCGTGAATCTCTTGAGTCGAACTTCAGAACTCCGATAAAGTTCAAAGAGCTGGTGGCAAACAGGCTCCAGGAGCTGTGGAAAGGCAAAAAAGTTAATCACTTACTGGCAGGCTTCTCTAATAAGGGACAGTGAAACAACAAATCTAGGGGCTATATCATATAGCCACTGCAGTCAGTAAAAATTGTATTTCCTGCTGGCAAGGGAGTGAATGAATCACACTGGTATCTGCATTGTTTAAGGAGATCCATCGGGACAGACCTGAGCAGCACTGGTGTGCAGTATTTGGACATGTGGCCACTACAGCACACCATGTGTGCTTTGATAAGATTCTTCTCTAGGGCTGCCAGTACAAGATTTATTTTCTGTACAGGTACTAATTTAAGGTGTGTGACAGACGTGGTTTGAACTATGTGCACTGTAAAACTTTAGTGCAGTTGTAAGGTCTGTGGAAGCACAAAGGTTAAAGATCAGCTGCTAATGACAAGTCCATTGATAGAAATATGAATTCATTTCTTACCTATACCTTTTGAGTCTCAAAACCAATAACTGAGTGTGTTCATTACAATGCAAACTGATCTTTTCATTTTGAGTTGCAGTTCAGGTTTCACTAAAAGAATGAAAATAAAAGCCCCTATCAAGTCAGTGTGATAAAAGTATGAGGTAAACCTGCCATCTTAAGAGCCTACAATGCTAAACCAATACCTAAGATTCATCCATGGAACTGTTAGGGAACAGGAAAAAAAGCAGAAAGAACCACACTGAACAGTCTCGTTCTTTCCCGTGACTAATCAAGTTTTTATTACCAAAATCAAAACTTGAGGGGAAAAAAATTGAAAAAAGAAATTAAATTTCCAAGACAAATTTTTGTAATGTTTGTGACCACCATCTAATAATGTGTTGTACCAAATGGGATGCTCTGACATAAGGAAAATATTTATGGGATTCACTGTCCAAAAAGACAGAGGCATATAACCTAAGGCATCCATATTCATATAGAAGAGCAACAGAGTCAGAATAAAGAGGCCAGAATCTCAAGTCTTCTTTCTAACAGTACATGCTTCATGCAGCTCTCTTAGACATACAGACATACAGATTAGATAAGGCACATATGACCCTCCTTTCACTCCCAGGCATATCCACCTGGGACTTTCAGAGCATTAGCAGCATATTTCATGGACTTTGATGCAATTTTTTTTCATTAATTTGTCTATTCATCATAATCATAGTACCACAAACTTCCTGTAGAATTGAGAGTCACACTTTTGCTGTGCTGCACAAAGATACATTTCTGTGGTTTACTGTGAGCCATGCATCCTCTTAAAAAACTTAGAAGTCCCTTGCTAACAGCAGAGAGACCAACATTTCTGCAAGTGAATAGCTGGAACGTTTGATAAATGTGCAAGGCCATAAAGCTCTACAGATGTAGAATTTCACATACCTATATTTACACTTAGATATTTTACACTCGTACATCACAAACATAAAATATAAATTTGACAGAATTATCTATGAAGAGAGCATCACCCAGGAAACAGTTCAGGAAACAGTTTCATTTCCAACACACAATATTCTGGTCAAGGTAGCACTCCATATTTAACCACTGATTACGTAAGCCATAACATGACATTTACGTAAAATAAAACTCAGCTGTCAGAGAAATCTCTTCTTAAACAAGGCTCTGGTGTAAGTACCTTGTGTAACAAGGTTCTGATTGACAGACTTGTTACTCTAAGCTAGAAGCCAGCATTTACAACAGCAGCAAAGAGAGACTCTACAAGGAGAGCGAAGATTGACAATGTTGGCACAGAATGAGAGAGGTCCAGTCATTTAGAACAAATGGATTTTTACAAGTCATATAAATCTGTCTACACACATACACATCCATATTTATATGCATGTATAGAAAGACAGATAAAAAGATATAAAATAACCAACCACATAAGTTTTGGCTTGGGATCTAAAGGAAATCAGAAGTCTGTAAAGCTTCCATTACAATCACTTCAAGGAAAAAATGGTACAGCTTTCTGGTAGTATATTTATTCTAGTATTTCATACATGTATAGCACTTTATGTTCAAAAGAGGCATAAGTATATCCTTTCTTAATAATTAGTTACTTAGTAGAAACTACTATCTATAAGTGACAATAATTATTACAGTAAATGTTCTAATCCTCAGAAATAGAACTGTATCCTTGCTTTATGAAAGGCCTAACATATTTCAAGTGTTCAAATTTAAAAAGTGGCTACTAAGTAATTTGGACATCACTAAATAAATTGGTAGGTTTTTCTTTAAAAGAAAATATGATCAAGAGGAGAACAGAAAGAAAAAGAAACCCCTGAGAACAAGAAATGCAAACATATCTGCAGCAAGATGACAAGTGTATGAAAAGCTAAAAATATTATCTGAAACCCGATATGTACAATGGCAATGCTATAAATAGTACTCGTATTAGATTAGAGATGACAGCAGCCTAAAGCTGTTTCCTATTTCAAATTAGCCAGTCTCATCCAAGTCCCATTAAAAATAGTGGAAAAGAAAAATTTATTTTAGCTAAGTCAGATGACACTCAACCAGAACAGTTACTAAGTTTATTCTAGCTACATTCAAATGAAAATTGTATAAAAGTAGTCTTTTAAGACTAGGGAGACATTCTCCCTAGAAAGATACAAGCAATATCCAGTCAGTGGTACTGCAAGCATTCCAATTCTCCTTATTTTTACTGGTTGTCATATTTGTTGTGGAAAATGTTTAATAACTGCAATTACTTAGGTAAAAACCTGTGACTACTACAGCACTTCTGGTGTGTTCAGAGCTGTAAGAAAAGCTGTAAGCTTTTTCCACAAAAAAAAGCTGCCATCACAAAGATGCTGCAACACCCAATATTTTCAAAAGCACAAACATCCAGAATTTTCCCATCAAAGTACAGGATGATAGCCTCCCACCTGGAAACACAACATTTGACACTCTGAGAAAGAACAAATGTTTTCCTTGCATCCCAGTTATCTGGCTTTCCAAAGAGTCAGCCTCTTCCAAGTAACGCTCTGAATACACATACTGAGAAGACACTGGATAAACAGAGGAAATGGAGCTTTTGTCATCTGTAATGGGTGTATACATGAACTGGCACACATTTTTTAATCCCTATGATCTTTCAGTCCAAAGTTAAAGCAAAGTGAGTAGCACAGAAGTCAGAAAAAAATCCAAAGTAAAATATCTCTTACAATCCTCTCTTTTTCCTAACAAACAAAATCATTTTAATTATAAGATCTTTTCTATTAGCATAAGCACCAATAAGCATAAAAAACAAATGACATTTTTATTGGCTTAAACATGCAGCAAGCGTCAATGATCTAATTTTCACTCTTCATTTTATACCTCACAGAGATGCAAACCAGTCGTGTTTTAAGGAAGATGATGAATAGCCTTCCTTTGGCTTATTTTACAAGTTTTCCAAATCCTAAGAGTCATATCTTGAAGCTAAATATAATGCTTTAGAAAATGCATGACAAATACTGGAAATACTTGCCTTTTTGAAGAATTCAATTGTAGAAAATAAAATGTGCTTACTTTAGACTCAACTATAACATAATGGGTGAAACCATTTATTATTTCAAGAGTACTGGGTCTGGGCTTGCTTGGCATTGCAAAGGTGATCTCACTGTTTCACTGCTGCCCTGAGTTAAACCTAATTAGCACCACATGAATATTCAATATTTGAATTTCAGTAGTGCAGTAACTTGACATCCATAGAGTATTGTCAATACAAATAAACCAATGCTAAAAATTGTAAAATTATCTGAAAAACAGTACTTCAAAAGCATTTTGAGTATTTGAATTCCAATACTACACAAAAATCAATACATTATTCAGTTAAATTAGCTGTTTATGAGCAAGATCACTTTCTACACTTTACACAAATTTCTGCTCCAGTCATCTTTAACTTTATATTTAAAAACATCAAGGCACTCTCTCAAAGGCAAATAGCAACAACTGTATTTAACTTGTCAATATGCTTGCCTTCATTTAATAGCTCACAAACAGTAGACACCTGCAAAAGAGAGAAATAGCTTGGTTGTTTGGTTCCTAAATATGCTGACTCCATGTTAAACTAATAATCCTGGTCTTATCAAGATAGAATGATGTGATTCTAGAAAAAAATCATGTTTGCCCTGAAGAGTTTGCCACTTTCTAGAAGTTTTAAAAAAATCAGTCAACTTTATGATTAAATGGCACTAAAGAATTACTTGCCCAGCAAGTTTAAGAATGCAGAAGGTGTATTTTTATAATAGTCAACCACATGTACTTAACTTCATAAGCCATGAATTACCCTTCTAAAAAATAATGCCCTATAAAGCATATTTAAAAACCCCTCTCAGTTAGAGACAAATATTACTACAGATTTATGTAAAGTAATGAATTCACTCTGGTTATATTCCTCACAAGCAAATAACTTTGGAAGAAGTACAACAAGGAAATACATGCTGCCTTAACAGGTAGAACCTGAAGCTGGACATCTTTGTGTCTAGGATTGCTTATCTTGCACATGGTATCAGAATCAGGCCCAAACAGCAACAGCTGTTCCAAAGAGTAACATCTGACAAGCACAGTGAGCAATAACATAAGATCACACTAAAAAGATAGCCTTTTTGCAAATCTGCTTCTTTGCTCTTTAAATAAAATAAATCAGATGCTTATTCTCAAAGCAACGAGAAGCTTTTACATCTTCAGAAGTCTACACAAAGACAAATACATAGACAACAGCAATGGTGGCTTCAGGTTGAAGGGAGAAAAACAGCAGCTTTTCAGTACAAAGAAAAAGGTCACTATGCATGTTATTTATAATACTGAAATGAAGCTGACAGCTATGAAGCCTTTTTTTTTCTTTTAAATTGCATGAGCATTATGCAATCTCCTTGAAGCTCAATCAAGCACTTGGCTTTCTAAAACAGCTGAGCTGTACTTGACAAAATAAAGAACTTCCTTGCTGTGTACACTACCCCTTTAATTTTTAAATATATGAGAAGTCACAGATGATACACCAAGTATTTGTACACATTTTATCTCAAGTAGTTGACATGTCAGAGAATGGTATGCTTGCACAATTTATTCAGAAGTTATTTTTCACACACTTGCTCAGAAATGCTCCTCAGAAGCCAATGGGTTGGAAAGCTCAGTTTATTATCACTTGCAAAATGAATTATGTAAATAAAAGGGTAAACTAAGTTTGAATATTCTGGGGCCCTGGTTCTGTTCTTGTTTACAGCAGTATAAACCACGTTCCACAAAAGTGATACCAGTATAAGCACAAGAAGATCATGTTATCTTAATGGCATTTAAAAAATTGATTCCATCTTCCACTGCAATAAGTGACCACACAAGAAGTACATTGGTCTCTCTGAGTTTCACTGTAAGGCCTACTTTGTCTCAGTGATGACTGAAAGGTGGTTTTTGAGAACTGAAACAAAAACCAATTAAAAAAAAAAACCCAACCAAACTTGAGCCTCCCCCCCATAAAAAAAAACACCCAAACCAAAACACCAAAACCAAGTCATGACAAATAAAACACAACAGTCAGCTGTGGCAAGGAGAACCTAGCAGAAAGCATAAACAGTATTTTTGGAAGCAGATGAGATTGTGTCTCACTAGAAAGGCATTAAAGTAACTGCCAAAAAACAAGAGACTAAACAGAGGGATGATACCCATGTTGGACAGCATTAGAAAAAATAACCAATCTTCCTCTCCTTTAGTTTCTCCAGGTTCAGTTGTAGAGGTGAAAGATGCAGGAATGAGAATAAAAATAGTTTTTTAAAATGTCCTACCTCATTGTTTGGGTCTTGAATGACTTTATAAAGAGCTGGTACCAGTGGTTTTTTTCGGTGCAATGTAGCTGCATAGCTAGAAATTTGTGATTCAGGTAACGCCTAAAAAGAAAAAAAAAGGTTACTCTGACCAATAAATGCTTCCAAATATTCAATATCTCCACAAAAGAATGAAGTCTCATTTCAACATCAAAGAAAAGTCCTGAAGTTCAGTAAATTTTCAGACTTGTAACCTAATCATTGAATACAAGTCATTCTCCACACAAATAGCATTTGGGAGCACTTAACCACTTCAGGCTTAAATCCAAAAGCAGTTTACATTCATCTTTCGTAAATCATTTGCTCTAGTTTGACATGAGGACTCTTTTTCCTGATAGTCTATATTTAACAAGATCTTTTTGAAGACTTTATCAAATCAACTCAACTTATTTAAGAAGTGTGGAGAGTATAGAATGAGCATGGACAGCCTCCAGGCTTCCCCAAGCAACCACGTTTGTGGATTTTGCATCCTTGGAACTTAAGCAGATTTCCAACAACTGCACATAATGGCTTACTCTCATCAATGATGTGAGGAGCTACTAATTCTTGATTTAAATAACAGATTAATTTCTTATCAGTCATGACATCCTGTTTTCTTGTTAATGCATTATCCTACATTTCACTCAGCGTAATTATCAACATGCAAAATAGCTTTAAAATATTTCCAATTTGTCATGATGAAACAATCTTATGTAGATCATGGGGAGGAAAAGTAAAGTATTTTTCTTTGATTTTTTTTTTAAATTTCAAATAAATATATACTAGTTGTTTTTAAATTAAAAAGTTTCTCAATTGCAAATTTTGGCAGCATCATCCTGCTGTTAGTTAAATTCCATCAATTTGATCCACACAAAATACACATTTAAAAAGACCACATTGCTACTGCAGTGTTCTGCTCTGCAATAATAAACAAGAAAAATAAACTACTATTAGAATTATGCATTACCTATTATTTACCAGCCAACTCAGTTACATAGACCTCTGCATGCTTTATGCATGATAAGAAATTGAAAGATCAAGTAATAGACATTTAAAATGTTAATTATTTGATATTAAAAAATCCCACTGATATGTTTGGCGGCATTAAGCCAATGGTTTAGACATCATTAATCTTCTCAGTTCACCTTGAATTCTGACAGCCATTCTTCCACCACACCTCGTTCTGATCCCAGCATTTTCTTACTTCTTTTGCTTCCCTCTTACCTTTAGAAGAAAAAAAAAGTTAAATATTAGTTATGGTAGGAAAATTTAGTTTTTCACTCCTGTGGGCAAGGAACTGCTTCAGATTTCTAATGCATGTTTAAACATCCTAAAATACAACAAATTCAGAAATAACATTAATTTAAATTCAAGTAACACTTGAGTGACTTATTTCAGCAGAAGCACTGAAAAATAATTCTGTAAAATAACAGAATAACTAATTAGATCTCTGCACACAAAAGTTTACAAAGACATCCTGATACCATGTCGCAGTGATACATGTCTATAATTTAATTTAAAACATCATAGCACATGCTACAGAGGAAGCTGAGTTCCAGTTCACTCTGCCTGAAAAAAAAAATACAACATTCAACATTACCTCTTTAAAGAAGTCAGTTTTCTAAAGGAGGAAGAGGAGAAGGAATGCAGAAATTTTTCAACCTGGGATGCATTTGTCAAGCCTTCAAGTACTGCCCCGTTTTCTAAAAGATAAAAAAACCATATGATTATCACAAAATCAGGAAAAAATATAGTAAAGTAAAACAAGCATTAATGTAAACATTTTTTGGCCTTACAAACTGAAGTTTACCAAATCCTCCCAAGTCCACATGAATCCTTCTGCAATAAAACAATCTGTCATTCAATAAAAAGGCTCAGTGTTTTAGCAGGAGGAAGGGAGGAATTGCCTTAATCTAAAAAAAAAAAAAAGGCTTTTGTCATTTACGTAGAAAATCCCTCTATATTAGTGAGGCACAGTGCTTACAAAGAACAGCATAAGATGAAAGAATAAAGTAATAATTTTATAAAATGTGAACTGAATTCATACCCTGACTTTGGAGAACATGTAATTCTTAAATTGAGTATATTAAAGCCTCTCCCATACTATAATTTCTTAGGTACATATTCCTTACAGAGCCAAAATTTCACTGCTGTTGTGAAAATCATGTATTACACTAATGTTCACCTTCTGCTAAGAATCCCTTCTTAGTGAGCCTGAAGAAAACAACACAGATAGCAGCAAACTCCAGGTATATTTGTGGTTTTGCCATGCATTTAGCTTCAAGCTTCCCTATTTGGGAATCTTTTTCAGTGTAAATCATCTTGAGAAGCACAACTGCTGCATCAATACAGAAGCAATCCACATCTGGTCTGGCTACGGTCACGGCCGGCTCAGCTTTAGGACAAATCACCTCTCCCTTTCAAATTATTTGCCTGGATATCAAGGACATTTTTAAGGACTTGCACAAAGAAGCACGACAGGCAGCTGATGGACTGCCAGCACACCAGCTGCACTGACCCTGCCAGGACACTGAGGAGGAGCAGGGAGAGCCCCTCAGCGCGGTGCCCCACGCTGCTCCGGCTGGGCTGGGCTGCCTTGGACACGGCTGCAGAGGCACAGGAGCACAGCAGCTGTGGGACTGCCTCTGCCTCACTCACACACACACACACGACTCTGGCATTTTCAAATGGCCATCTGGAAAGCACACCTCATGCTTACACTCACTCCCTGCTTTGCTGTACCTTTGGGGGGAAACTTATAAATTTATCAAATGCTGTGTGGGTGTGTCCCTAAAGTAAACTGGCTCAATACATTAAGACATGTGCATATTTATTCAAGGTTGAAGTAGCCTGAACCAAGAGTATTGAATTTCATTTCCAGAGTGTTCACATCTCTTCCAAAGCAAACATAGAGGGAATATAAGAGATTTCTCATGTTTATTTTAAAAACATTACCTTTTTTTTTTTCTACTATGATTCAAAGGTTCTTATAATATAAAGGAACCACAAAAAACTAATCAACAATTTACTTATTAGTAACAGTAATAATAAAACATACCAAAATATTTTTACATATGGTCTGATGAAGATTTTTTAAATACTGAACAAGTAAGCCAGTTTGAATTCATACTAAAGCATGGAACAGGAAAAGTTCTAGATAAGAATGTAGTCACTCATTGTTAAAATCAAATACAAAAAATCAATTACCAAAAAGCTTCCCCATAAAAGCACCTGAAAGGATAATTTAAATATTTTCTCCTAAACTCACTCATTTGGCATAAACAAGCAGAATATGACACATAAAGTTGTTAAATTAGACCTGGAACCCTTATGCTTAATATTAAAGCTCCAATACTCTGTTCTTGCACTGTCCATCAATTACAGTTAAGAACAGAATTTTACCAAGTCAGAGCACTCTCCTTGATCATGCCATGCACACAAATCATGGAATCATAGAATCACCTTGATTAGAAAAGACCTTTAAGACCATTGAGTCCAACCACTGTGCAACACAGCACTCCCTCAATATACCACGCCCTTTAGTGTCACACCTACATGGTGTGACATGGATTTTTAAATCCCTTCAGGGATGGTGAATTTGCCATTCTCAATATTTTTGCCTTTGAAAATATAAAAGTCTGAAAAAAAGTTTATTCCAACAATATACTAGCTGAATAATGAAACTTAAAATTCAGATTACTCCCCAAGAATTTTTGATTACAATAAAAGAAAAAAAGGGTCAGCTATGCTCATCAGAGAGCTTGTTTTTCACTTACATTTAGAAGAAACATGTACTGAATACATTATTATTTACCAGTCTGCATTTAAATCAAGACTAACCAAGATAAATTTGCAACAGCAAAATGATTACCCAGATAATCTCAGCCAGTACCAATTGCTACAATATCAACTATAACAGTGGGGATTAGAAAGAAAAAAAAATGCCACTGATTAGATATTCATAATTGATGATAGTTAAGAAGATATGATTATTAAAGTATGCAGCGGGTTTTTTGTTGGTGGTGTGTATTTTATCCAAGGTTTTTGTTTGTATGTTTGTTTTAAAGAGGCCAGTAGTTTATACTGGTTTAAACACACATGGGTGAGATTACATTACAGGACACACACTTCAAAATGGGTCCAGCTCTTGGCCATTTTATGCTAGATGGCAAAATGCATATAATGCAATTTTTGTACTACTTGCACAATGAATGAAAATATTATGTATTTTTACCTTAAAGGCCATGAGAAGAATAATTTGCATTTAAAACCTGAACTGTGTCAGGCAAAAGAATAAAGTTTCATGCTACATAATTTCTTCACAATGTTATTTGTGTAAGAGAACACTATGGACGGACAAGTCTAAAAGAACAGAAAACTCTATTATCAATTATAGCTCATTCTTCCAAGCTATGTAAACACTCCTCTCATATCTATAATTCATTACTGAGCATGGAAAGAAATGTATTTGAAGAAAGATTTTTCCATGCTGCCTCTGTAAAAAAGTAGTGTGGAAACCATCAAGAATGTATCCTTACTCTGAACTAAACATAATTTCAGTTTCTTTGATTCAGCAAGTTCTTAGCTCTGTAAGAAGAGCACCTGTGTTAGACATGATTAACACCCTGGAAAACAGAATAGATAGAAGACAACATAGGATGAGGTGGTCAGAAGTACACAGGAAAGAAACTTCCCCACCACACACCCACACTAACGAGACTGGGAAACTCTGGAGGAAGAAAACCAGGCAACATGGTGATAAATGCAGTTAACAAAAGCATAATTTGAACTTCTCGTGATGAGCTATTCCTGAATGCAGAGGTGTAAAAGACTAAATGGAAAAAGACTAGATCATGCATTTGATGATGCAATAAAAACATCTGTTCAGGAATGCATCAGCAGCCAGAAAATAAATAAAGATGCTTGATCACACAAAGTCATATAAAGTAAATCTGAAAACATTAAAGTAGAGCATACAAAACTGGTAATATGTTCTTATTTGAAATACCAGCCTACATTTGTTGCAAACAAAATATGCATAAGGCAGAAAAATGTTCAAGAAGCAGTTGAAGACCAGGATTGTGAAAAATAACTTTTAAACTGGATATGGGAATAATTTTTTAAAAACAGAGAAATAAAGGACTCCTTGTCTTAGAAGCTCATGGAATTAAGTTGGTTCAAAAGGTAGAATGGACTTTTTCTTGTAACAGAGTAATAAAAAATAAAATGCTTGAATACACCAAGACAGAAATCTTAGACTGTTAACAGTGTACTTCTTCTCACACTTTAAGTTACCAAATATCATGAGGACAATAAGAAGCTATTGTAGATAAACACTGTAATACCTGTCTTACATAGTTACTTCTGTGGTAGAACAGAAGAGTAAAGAAGAAAACTTAATGCTGTAAACTAGCACTTCATTGACATGCTTTACCAAAAAATTATCTTAGAAGCAACTCCTTGTTTAATCACTCAGTACATAGGTGTATACAGCTTCATCCAGCTACTCTGAAGTTATATACCAGAAGATATTAAACAACCACAGTATGGTCTGTTTCCACACTAGAAAAGGGTCTGACTCTCACACTAATCTAATCCCAAGAAAAAATAAAACCAGCCTTGCAAATGTTCAATTTTGGTGGATAACTTCTCGTACTTACTTAGAAGTATATGTACTGTAATATACATCTCTTATGATAAATACAGTACAAATACCATTGTGATTTCCCTGTATCCATATACACAAACACATTATTCTACCAGAATCCTATTTAGTAGACACTTACATAAACTATCATTTTGGTAAGAACATAATACATTCAAAAACGATTGTCCTCAACAAATCAGAGCTACAACTACAACTTGCCATTTGAAACAGGTTCAAGCATTCTGCCAAAATTGTCTTGGCCATACAGTTCCACAGTACAGAGAAACAAGGTAAAAACTGACAAAGACAGAAAGAAGCAGAACCTTCTCAGGACAGTTATTAATTTAAATTGTCAGCTCAAGCCTTCTCCTTAATAGAAAGGGTACTCTTCCAACTCCAGTTTTTAGGTAATTTAATTGCAAGCTTCAGCAGACAGGCACGCATTCCAACTTTAAAATATAAATGCTGATGTATTCTTTATGTGGGATTTAGGTTGCCAGCCTTATTAGACAAGCCTTAGTCATGCAAAACAACTTGGATAAGACATTACTTCCCTGCCCACTCTGACTCACTAGTAAAAAACAGGCTAAAAAGCTTTCTTTTTGGATATCAGCAACAAAGTTATGTGAAAACAATGGGAGAGAGCCTTACCACAGAGAAGTCAAAGATGATTGATAATAGTCTTGTAAACTTTCATGGTACCACACTTGCACAGTAAGATCCATTTCTTATCAAAAAGGTCAGATCAATTTCAGCAGCTGCCAAAAAAGGGGTAAAGAAAAGGTACAGCCCATCTGTTCCGAAAAGCCTCCTCTAAGTCATTTTAAGCTCTAAATTATCTTCTGTGCCTTTTCAAGCACCACCAAGCTCAGCTGCCAACCTTCTATCTTTTTACCATTCCGACAGTGCAACTGCTTTACAGATACAAAATTGCTGAAGACAAACAATTAGGACAGGGGGAATGAAAACACAACACCAAAAATAGACACTATGTAACAGTTTAAAAAACTACTTTAAGGCTGATGTTTTCATGATGCACAGAGAAGTTGTAGAAAGCTACAGAAGTCAGGTGACTCTACAGAGAAAAATTGAAGCGTTTCATAGAGGTAAATAAGCAGAACCTGAATTAAACACAATTGTACACTCATAACTAAATCCCTCTCCTAGGAGTTCATGCAACAAATAAAGAAGGAAAGAGTTGAGATAATCAAAAATGTGGAACAGGAAATTTATCTTCTGTATTCAAAGAAAACACTCCTCTACATTACTTACAGGATTTTGGAAACAATAACAATAAAGAAATTATCCTGCAGCCTTAAATACCACAAAACACACATTAATTATTCTATTATAAGGACCTGACGCACTTAAAAATATATATACACACACACGTAGGTTAGCCACAGAAAAGTTACCTTGTTCTCTCAGCACCAGTTTCCTTAGAAACAACTTCACATAGTCATCCTACACAAAACCTAAAACATTCTCTTGTCAGGATCCTGGTGATAACCCATCCTACGCCAGACAATACAGGTTTGTCCTCCCTTTGCAGCAGTTCATATGCAGTAATTCTTCCTATGCTAGTTTGTCTGCATTAACCTCTTTGCTTACAAAAACATTTCCATGCAAACTACTTTCCGTGTAACCCTACCTCTCCCAAACACCTTCTCCTTCATGGTTTTGGTTCATGAAGTAAATTAAATTTAGATAAGTAAAGACGCAAAATGCATAGTAAAAGAAGGAGCCAAAAAAAAAAAGCCTCAGCAAATTAACACTTGCAAAATCACAGTTAAGGTGGTCTTTTTAAGGCACTCAGTGCTGACTACTAAAAATGAACAGACACGGGCTAAGAGAAATCTTGAAACAGAATTTCTGTGGGAACAAAACCAAAACAAAATTCAAACCCATAACAAAACAAATCAACAAAAAGATAACACTACCAAAACCTGTCCAATATGCACTTTGGAGTAAGACTGCAAACATTATGCTAAGATCACTATCTGGTCTGTAAAGGAAAGAAATTAATGCAGAAATGTTCTAGAAATACCAGCTGAATATTCTAAGCAGCTTCCCACTTCTGAGCTGTAAAATCGTCACTTGAGAAAAATAAATGCCTGTTATATTATAAAAATATCCATTAAAAAGTTGAAGCCAATTCCATACCATATCTAAATTCCAATACCAGTATATATTTCTCACTGCAGTACACCCTACCAACTGTAATTTCCACAAAATGGGATTTAGGTTACATATTCATTAATTAATTTACCTAACCTCCTTTCTTCTACCCTATTCTCAAAGAGACCTAACCCAGAGGATCCTCTGCTGAAAGTAATGAAATCCCTTATTCTAATCTTTCCAGCTTCCAGATGGTAAAGCCTCCACCTCCAGGAAGAGGAGTGTAAATAGATTAAGCTGAAGTGACAAATTTCCCCCATCCATAAACTTACTTGCACATTCACAAATTCTTAAATGAGTGTAATCCCCAAATTTATCTGAATTTACCTCAGTTATAGCTAAAATTATGTCATCTTGCTGACTTTTAAAAAATGATGCAGTAAGAATACAAAGTTCCAAATAAACTTTAGAAATTGCAGAGTTAAAATAAAGATCCATAAGAATTAAGACACTGTTTTACTGCACAATGCCATAAATTTCATATCTGACTCGGATGTTTCATTCACATTTAAGATGCATGGTTTTCAAGGATAAACTTAATTCTGATTGATATGCTGGTCTTACCTTTCCATTAGAAGTTCCCAGACTTTAAAAAGCAAACTCAACAAATGTAGTTAAATGAAACATCATTAATCACACCACTACTGATCAAGATGACACAATTTCAGAACAGCCCAGATCTCTTCTGCTTACCTAATGGAATATATGAGCAAGTTGACTTACAAGGACTTAAGTCACATAGAGAGGCCGTTCACTATTCTGAGGTAAAGCAGTAGCATCAAGAATTCTGAAATCTAAGATCTGCTTCAATTTTCACAGTTAAAACTGTAGCTGCCTTTATCACTTCCAACTGTCACTGCAGAGGAAGCAACTTGTCTTCTTCCATGTCATGCATCACAGCATGATTTCAGTGTCAGTCATTTTCAGTCTCATACTAGTTTGCTGAAAGTTAGAGAGGGGCTTTAAGAACTGCAAAGAACAATCTCAAAAACAGAGAGAAAACCACTGTTAATTTTCTATTGAGATTAGACAGACTGTACAAGTCAGAACTTCCACCCATAAGAAATAAAACATGTACCTGACCATGTTAATTCTATATAATACAATCCATCAAGAGCTGTGTGAACATCAATGATTAAGATATTTGACCCAACAGATTAAGGTGATTGTACTACAAAAATTGATGCTTATGACCAGCCCTACTATTAACTTCACTAGGATTCCTCCAGAGCAGGAAATTACACAGCTTTTGTTGGTCCCTCCTTCACAGAAAACAGGCAAAGAAACTGTGTCTGTAAAGAAAGTGTAACACTTTTTCATCACCTTATTAGAAGCTCTCATGAAACTCTGATATAATTGGCACTCTGTGCCCTATTACTTGGAAGAATAAGCTGCTTCTCAGTGAAATAACCATGTGAGAATTAAAACAGTAGTAAATGTAAATTAGTGTAACAACTACACCAGGTACCCCCTTTGTCTTGGTATGAGTTTAATAATTAATCTTCACTGCTGAATAGTTAAACACAATGCATATTGTTTACAGTCATTACTGTTAAACCAACATTACAACAGAATGCAGACCAACCAAGTCATAAGAAAAGGACTAATTAATATTTTACGGTGAAATTATTCATTTGTCATGTATTTTTAAATAGTGAGGACACTAAGTTACTAACATATGTGGGGATATTACTTGGGGAGGTTTTTGGATGTTTTTTGTGGGTTTTCTAATCTGAAATTTAAACTATTTCTTTTAGAGCAAAACTTCATATATAATATCTTTAGGAACACAAACAAACACAGAAGAAACAACTTAAATAAACCCAATCTTTCATGCACCATATTGTGCAAATTAGGCAAGATTTTGCACATTATTTTTCACTTGCCTAAGCTATATACCAGTATAAAAAAGTGTAAAACCACAACAAAACGAAACAGGAACAAAAAGAAAACAGCCTTCCATAGGTGCTTGATGACTCCAGTTGGAATACACAGCCTTTTTTCCTCCTCCCACCAACACCGCAGAAACAACAGCAAGATCTTAAATGCACACTACTATTTTCATACATATTTTCTAATTACAGCCTGAAGAAAATTAAAAGTTTTTGTCAAATACTGTCCCAACGTATATTCAGAAAATTTGCATCTTTCAAGATTATGAAAAATTAAGATTTGACAGGCAGCACTGAATATCCATGAAGCAAGCTTCACAGCTAAGCTTTTTGTTATGTGGACAGGGGAGTGGAATTTATGTAGAGATGGTTAATTTTACCACGTTCTAGGTTTTCAAACATATTTTCTTGCACTCCAAAAAACTTCACTGAGGACTCGATGTTCTAATCTTCAGGCACTTTTACATAACCTCATCCATACACAGAGATATTCTGGGATTTTGTTTGTGATACTGAACAGTTCTCCCACTTAAAAACAAAACAACAAACCAAAACAAACCACCTTCAAAAGCACTTGGTAAAACAGAGCTTCTCCTTTCCTCAAGCTTCGGGAATAAATTTACCCTTGGTAAAAGACCAGAGAGGGCCTTATATGCAAACTTGTTAGGGGTTATGCTACTACTTTTTGCAACATTAATCATCTTTGAGCAATTACTACATCTACTTCAAATGAAATACACCCAGAGGAACTACACTAAACATAAACAGTTACTCTAATCTTCTACAGGTAGTGCCCATCTGGGCAACAGTTATGACCTTTTACTTTTTTATTAGTTATACTGACATAGAGCAAATTCAGTTCATTCTCTTCAAATACAATCAAAAATTTTTAATCAAAGCCTGAGTTTAATTAAAAGCCTGCTCTGTTTCCCTATGCAATTGTGCTGACAGGGATCAGCAACATTTACCAAAGTTCAAGCAGCAGGCACCTGAAATTGCTAGATTACACATTTGTGGTGTAAGTAATATACTCATCTTTCATACAGCATGCTCCACAGTCTTTCAAGGGCAACTTAGACAGAGAGTTTAGAAATACTGAGGTCATTGAAATGCACAGTCAACCTGCAGAGAGAACATGGAGTAACTTCTCAAAAAGTAGGGCTGATCCAGTATAAAGCCAAAAAAAAAAAAAAACCCTGAAGGAAAAACCCTCACCCCCAGGACAACACAAACCCGCCAAGAACAAGCCAAAAGCAACGTGCACAGTCCACATGTGACCCCTTCAGCACATGAAAAAACTGTTCTGAACAAAATACAGACCCAGACCTAACACCCCTGTACTTGCAATTATGTTCAGATTTGCAAGTTCAGATGATTACACCATAATTATTTCTTGTCAGGGAGGAGCAAGGAAATCCTCGTGCTTTTTGCCTTATATGCCAGCTATCCAACTGGCACTTTGAGAAGATTTTCGTAACATATTTTAATAATTTTATTCCTTAAGGTTCTATATCGGTTTCATTTAAACTATTAAAACCAAGAAGATGGCAACTTAAACATTCCCCTGCAATAAAAAAGGAAATGCTAATAAAAACCCTTTCTGTTTTCCATAGATGTGACACATATGCATAAACATGCAGAATTTACTCATAGCAATCTTACATATATCAGAAAGCTCTAGAGTCTGCATTCAGAAAGACAAAGAGAATCATTTCAATCTATTCAAAGTCAGCACACATTACCAAAGCAGAATGCCCCAGCAATTCACAGAAATAGCAATAAAATTACTACTAATAGAATTCTGCATCAAGCCAAGAAAAGCCTGCATCCTTTTCCTGCAGGAGAGATATTTTGTCTTTCAAAAGCTACCCACTGGAATATTAATTTGAAATACATCAAAACTTGATAGAGCTGACAACAGACAACATAGTGATTAAGGTTTCCTAATTAACATGATAATGTCCATTTAAGATTTTTTCCCTCCTCTCTCTCACAAGACCAAAAATTTATTATCAAAATAAGCCATCAAATACAGTAGTTGGCAATCACAGGAGTACCATCAGCAGGGAAGGGCAATGGACCATCACACCCATACACATCTCCACCAGCCAAGTGTGGTAAGATTGCTGCAAAATGTTTCAGTAAAATGACAAGAAGCTGGGCTAAGCAGCTCCCTCCTAGCAGTTCACAAAAAAAAAAAAAAAAAAAAAAAAAAAAAAAAAAAAAAAAAAAAAAGAAAAAGGCAGAGCAGTCCAGTTCCCCACTGACCAACAAATCTTTAGGCTTTCTGTATTTATTAGACAAAACTAATATCTAAAGGTGCTGTACTTCAATTTTTTCAAACTCCTACTTTTCATATGTTGAACCTACCTAGTTTTCTGTCTTTAGCACAGACCAGAACCTGCAAGTCTAAGAAAAAGGGCACAGAGGAAATAACAGAACTAACCTTGGAACATTTAGTAAATTTTAAGTTGCCAAATAAAGGCGGGGGGCGGGGAGTGGAGGGGTGGCACAAAACACACTGTGACAATCGGCACAATACTCAATTACACAATTTCAGCAGCATCAATGCCAATTAGTATTGGCTGCTGACCCCTAATTTGATCTGGAATGCATCCACGATCTTAACCTGATTAGAACTTCGTGCACAACAAATGTGAAATCCCACTGTTGCATATTTATTTTTCTGCCTTAGTATCTTAAGTTTTACTCAATTTAAACTACTAAAGTAGCTAGGGAAACTACTAAAGTAGCTAGCTAAACTACTGAAGTAGCTAGGGGAAAAAACTACAAGGTTAACACATAAGCATTATTATGGAATTTACTAGAGCATCTTCAACCATTTCCCTAAAAATGTCAGAGTTTAATTCTGGCCTAATGTGGCAAGTTAAAAACTAGATATATAGGGCTAACATTTTAATTTAAGAAGTAAAGTTAGTGCAGTAATTTTAGTTACACCATGTAAACTGCAACATTACTGTGAAAAACCATATAAAACCTGCAGCTAACTGAAGGGATTTAATCTATAGAGAGGAAAAAGCAAAGCATGTAGTCTCTCTCAGAGTTTAATGCCATGATTCCTGAAACACAAGGTATGCGGAACACAGCTGCCATCTGAATGATTTAAACACCCAGATGCCCCAGTAACATTTTTCCATGGCTGAAGAAACACATGCAACAAAGTCACAAATTGCAACATCCAACAAAGTTGCATTTCTGCACCACAAGGAATGATTGCATGAGTATTTTCACCACTGATGCAGACAAGGTGCACATTCTCAAGGCAGGAATTGCTCTTACATGACCACGCATAGTCCAAGTCCACTCAACACCTGCACAAGCATAAGGGCATCTCAGTTATTTCTGCAACTGATCCTTTGGAGACATACAGACAACAAGCCATGCCTAAACTGTTTTAAATTTTTATTTGCTGTCTCAACTTCTAAGATAAATTTTAGAGAGAAGAAAGAAAATCTTGTTCTCTCCTTCTCTCCAAACAAACAAAAAGCAAGCTAGGAAGTTTTCTTATTCAACAGATACAGAGGCTTCTCAAACTCGTGTGGTGTTTACACTAACAGGGGTGAAGGCAAAGCTGAAGACTCAGTCTAAGAAGTTTTCTTATTCAACAGATACAGAGCTTCTCAAACTCGTGTGGTGCTTACACTAACAGGGGTGAAGGCAAAGCTGAAGACTCAGAACACATGAAACAAGTCTTGGCAGACACACAGAGCTAAGCAAACAGCAAGGCAGTAGCCTGCTCCAAGCCTTCCTGTTCAATGGAGAATCATGCAATGCATGTGACACCTGTGATTTTAAGGAAAGGCTGCTGTCACAGGATGTCTGAAAATAAACAGTGCAGATACACAGTTTATGAATGCGTAGCTTAAATCCATTTAGTATTTTAGTTATTTCTTGTCTATTTGCATACAACTTCACCTCCAGTCCAAGACTCCTCTCTCTATTTGCATGTCCACAGCTAACACAGAACTGTTTCAGAGATTTCCATGAACTCTTGTCACTCTGACATGGCAAGCTTTGCACTGCCTTTTGCTGCACTCCATTAACATGAGGAAAGCTATCAGAATGGCTCATATGAAGCCTAACAAAATTAGCATCTTTCTTCCCAAGAAATTGCCACAAATATGGTTTAGTAACTTCCAGAAGCTTAAGGATGCTACTATTTGAAATTATTGCACAGATGCAACACTGGAGGCCATCAAGTATGGTGGTTTGTCAATTACATAACTACCAAACAGAACAAATACATAATTAACAATCTAGAAGCAGTTTTGGAAGCTCAGCAATTTTGTCTAAGGCCCGTTCTGTGCTAAGAACAAGAAACAAGCATCTTAAAAAACCCCAAACCCACAGGCATAAGGAACCAGTAATTTTTCCACTTCACATTTAAACCCCCCTTGCTCTCCCCTCTGTGTCCATATTTAGCTCACATCTCTATGCTGCTTTGGCTCAACAAAACATCTTTAAAAAAAAAAAAAGGAATGGAAAGTTCTCTGCTGTTACACAAAGAAATATGAGCTTGTGCTGGGATAAATCCTTTGTAAGCATGCCTTACATTTCTATGTAAAAGGGCACATTACTATCATTTAAACTCAATCACTTCTTGTGTAAGTGACTCAAAACTTACACTCCTTTAGAAGTTTATCCTCCACTACAGTAAATGGACTTTAACCAATTATCTGTCTATCCCACTGCTGCAGATAATAAAGACTACTACAACATCCATTCTACGTAGGGAGCTTTCCTTAATTACTATTTTTAATTGCATGTGTCTCCAACCTTAAAGCAGGAAGAACCTCAGTGATACACTGAAGCATCAAGTATCCTTTCAAAAAAAAGCATACCTCTAACCCAGAGTAATAAAGAGGTATCAGAACTCAAAGTTGAGCATTTGGATTTTCGTTCTTTGCCCTACTCTGATGGCATGTACCAAGGTGCTTGATTAATTGCTTACTCCACCCCCTCTGCAACTAAGTTCACATAAAAGGCTCCTACTTTCTGAAACATGTCTTGTCTAAAAGGTGACTGACCCTCATGTTCAGCCATCACAATGCAAAATGGGATGGTGGAATCACCACTGTAGCTTACACATGGGGCACACCAGTCTTAAGATGGCACACCTCCACAAAGAATTAATTTTTTAAACATGTGCTAATTCTAGCTAATTTTTTTACATGCAGGAAATGCAATATTCAGATTTACAGATACAAGCAACGAGCTATTTCTACAACAAAATCTGTTATGCTTATGCCCATGTGTCTCCACCATCTTGTGCTTAGGATATTTAGGAAAGTTACTTAAGTACTATGGACTTCTTCATAACCTTTTCTAAATCAACTTTTCTACCTTGTGGCCCTATTCCAAATCAGAACAGAGGCAGGCATGCAGAAGGGCTGCTCTCCAGCCTCTCCTTAAGCTCAACATATCCTTAAACCTAAAGGAAACAGAAAAGACAAAGCAGAAAATATGAGGAGATGTGAAGAAGAAACAGACACAAGAAGTCTGAGAAAAAACCAAACTATTTGAATAAAAAGAAAATATATTAAGACAGGAAGGAAAAAACGCAAGCAAATTTTACACATATTTCAGCTCATTATCTTTCAATCCAATATCTTCTCAGCTGAATGGCCATGAAAAATAAGATTATTCTTTTAAATTCTCTCACTGTCTTTCCAGATAGATGTCAAACAATTCCTCCAGTTCACATATGGGTCAAGGCAAGGCAGAAGAGGGGAGGAAGACCCTAAATAAATTAAAATTTACAATTTATAAACTACTAAATATAGGGAATGGAAACAGAAAAATATTCCAGACTTATCAATTTTGCCCTGTATGAATCAGCAAACTGCAGTCATGAAGTCTGCACAAATGTCCATGTCACACACTTCAGTTAAGCAGAATTCAGAGGAACAGCAACGTGGAACTATTTAAAGAACTCACAAACCATACACGATGCAGACACCATTAAAGGAGATCTAACCATTTCAGTTTTCTGAAAAATCACAGTAATTACAATAAAACCACAGTAAGATTAGGGTATGGAGATTTCACACAAAAACACACACTTTGCACTTTTGGAATGCTAGCCAAATGCTTGTGTAACAATACAATATAAAATGAGAAGTCATGAACTACTTTGCCCTGTAGGAAAAAAAAAGCCCCACAGAATATGCAGAAAGAAGAACTCCAGGAAGAGTGTTTTAAGATATTTGAACTGCACCAACCGTCTCCATCAGGTGCTGTGCAGAACAATGTTACACAGCCAGGGAATTTGGCTTTTTTCAATGTCAAATGATAGGAATGATAATCACTACTAAGAGATAAATAAATAGTTTACCACTTTGCAGTAGTTATACACCAAACATTTTCTCTCCCCTAGTGGCATCTCTTTCCAAATGTCACTGGCTCTCTATTTTCAGGCAAACTTAATAAATTTGACCATAAAATTTGTATTTCTCCACAGAATCACACCAAGAGGTCAAGGCAGAAGATCTGACACAGGCACTGGGCAGCAGAGGCAAGCTGGACTGCCTGCAGAACAGAAAACAATCAAGAAGACTGAAAAACTGACTTGCCAATGGTATTTTTGTCTTTCGCTAATCATCTGAATTGATTAATTACAAAACATCTGTTGAATCCTGCACCCAAATTCATTACACTTGACAGAAAAATGTAACACTAACAGAAGAAAAATTGTTGTGTGGCCATTCATCACACAAAAAAAGTTTTTACTATTATGGTTAACCTGCAGCACGGACTGAAACAGTTTGCAAACTATATACTATTTTAGCCAGTCTCTGATCTTGGTTTTTATGTTCTCTTCTTTGTAGCACAGCTGGCAATACAGAATTTTGGTTTCCAGTTGGGTTTTCCTAAATAACTATATTTTATTTCATCAGACATGTCCCTGTACCTCTTGAGCTTTTATTTGAAGCTTAAAAGCTAAAGTCAGAATTCTATACAAAAAAAAGGAGAACCATTGAGTCACTCCTTAAATCTGTCCTATGACTAAATTTTTAAAAAACCCAAAAAACACTTGAATTATTTGCCTTGCTATTAGAAGCAGTAATTATTCAAACAAAGGTGCAGAGAGAAAAATTCAACCAGCTTGCAATTTTATCTACAGTGAGTTATACAAGCATAAACTCAAACTACTTTCTTACTCAAAAAACCCCTGTAGAAAACAGCATTAAATAAGTCAAGAATTACTCCTCACACACTTGCTCTTTTTGGAAATGAAAATAACTGAGTGAAGTAGCAAACTATACTACTTGATATTGTCTCTGCTCAGATCAGTTTTGCCTGAAAGGGATTTCTTTAGTGATGATTACTGTGGCACAGATGTCCTTCAAGAAGACTCAGCTGGGGAAGCCCTCACTTTCACTTCTTGATACTCGCTCATATCTTAATACAAGGAAACAGGCATCAAGAAAAGTAATGGAATCAAAAATTCTTTTCCAGCCCAAACAAGTCTTTGAGGGAACATATAACCCAGATCTTTAAAGATTCTCAACTCATATTAAACTGCTTGGTAAAGAGCAAACAGGTCTGCCTCTCCTGATACAGAAAATAGGGAGTATCACATGAAGTTCTCAGGTAACAGGCTCAAAACAGAACAGAGGAATGACTTATTGACACCCCACATGAAGTGCAGCTCTTACTGACAGAAAACACAGTAGCTGCAAAAACCATACATGGGTTTTTATAAGTTAAGTATATCTATGAAACAAAAATCCATACAACACATCATCCCCACTGAGACTGGGAGAGCTGACCTGAGGAGTAACCCTATATTCCAGAAAAGAGTGGAACAGTGAAGCACCTGCTGAGCTGTGGCAGAGGAGCAGACCTCAGAACAATGATCCTGACACATTCCAGGCTCTCAGAGCTTTAGGCTTCAGGAGAGAATAACAGATCAGACCAGTGTGGCTGCTCCTGTGAAGAATGGTCTTTATGCTGCCCAAAAAAAACCCTCCAACAAAAACCAATCCATCAGCAAACACCATAATCAGAAAGAAACTAAGACTACTGCTCCAGCCCACCACTGCTCTAAAACAGAGGTGAAACAGTGACTGTGATACTGTCCATAAAATATTTAGCTCTCTAATGATGCCTGAGAAGATAATTTCCTTGCTCACCATTCACTGAATGCTTTTTTCAAAAGCATTCAAACAAACCAAGGTGAGCTAAAGAAAGATCTTTTCCATCCTTATTGTAATTAAGGCAGCATTAACCATTTTATTCAAACGACAAGAGGCTTCCAATGACATAACTGACTACTAATACAACACCACAGGAAGTAACATGCAATTTCAGGGGGAAAAAGAATGCACTATTTAACTAGTTCAAACATGTATTCTGATATTAAAGGGGAAAAAACCAAAACAACAACCCCACATCCCTTTCTTGTCACCTCAAAACTGAAAACAAGTCACTGTCAGCCACACAGCTCTGTACTCCAGAAAACAGGTATGAAGAGCACAGCACCAAACACTGCCCAGTGCTAAAGAAAATACTGGATGCACAGGCAGAGAAGAGTGGTTCCTACAATGGATCTCACAAGCTGTTAATCCAGAATGCACAGCAACACAAATTGCTGGAAACACGGACTTTTGAAAGCTATCCAAGAAACCCTGCAGCCTTCCTCTAGCTTAACAACACAAGCAGGAATCCCAGCAAATCATAACTAGTGTGGCTGCATACAAGCTAAAATAACTGCATCCTAGAACACCAAATCTTTGCAGTAATTATCACCACAGCTAATTAATAATGATAAAAAAATACCACACAAAAAACCCCCACCAACTGCATAAATCACAAAATGTACTGATTATTTGTACATGGAGTTTCAATGACCTTTCCTTCCTGGAGGACATTCAGTTGTTTGTTGAGGTTCTTTTACACAATACAAAAATTTCTTTTATGTTATTTCCTTCTGCATATTATTGATTTCCCCAGACTGACACTGTAATTATGGTGAAGCTTCCTTCTCAAAACACACTGTAGCAACACCTCTAGGCCCCTTGAAATTATGCAGACTCACTTACTTGGGGATACAGCATCAAAGAGCTTACTATATTCCCAAAATATCCCATCCCTCATATTTGCAGCCTTATTTTTAAAAGGGTATAGTCCATACTGAAGAAAAGGAAATACAGGAAGCAAAACATGGTAGAGCAGATCAACTGATTGCACAAAGCTTTTCTTACCATGAGTTATGTACTTGGAGGTGAGGGGGAAGGCAAAAACAGCTACTGAAAACCTTGCTAAACCTTTAAACCTGCTAACAATTCTGTTCATGCACAACAGATCACACAAAGCCAACGCTCTGGGACCAGAACTGAATGTCCCTGGTAACAGACTCAGCAATACCAGCACAGTTTTGTGCATAACACTCAAGTCAGGCTTCCAAGCACCAAGAAAACAAAACAAAACAAACTCAAACCCCCCAAACAAACAATAAGGGAGAAAAAGCACCAAACATAAATAAAACTGGGATTTCTCTCAAAGAATAAAACCAAGGTATCTGGTATCTGGCAAGTCTATGGGTCACTGAAAAAAAAATTCTGAGAAAAATATACACATTCCTCAGCACCACTGGACTTTGGACACATACACATTAACTTTCAGCCACAGTAAGAAACAAGAAATATTTTGCAAGTCTGTGACAGAACTGCATTCTCTGCAAGACAGGGATTTGAGCACATCACAAATAAAGAGCCAACAATTCCAACCCCCATACATTACAGAAAAACAAATGTGTGTCTTCTCATCCCGAGAGAAGACTGCTCTGAATCTTCCAGACTTTATCTCACAGTGAAAAACATCCAATGCTGAAAGCAGACTGAGGCAGTCTGGATTAAACAGATGGCACTCTGTTTAGAAGAGTTTCACTGTTAACAACATGATAATGGCATTCCTCCTGGAAATCTTCTCATGCACTTCCAATAACCCTATTAAAAAACCCTAAAACCCCAGAAGTCAATTTCCATCAAAGTATATTGGAAAAAGGCACTACAGTCTACTCCAAAATTCTGCTGGCATCACGCTGTAATGGTAATTAATAAGAGTATCAAAAATTAATAGAACAGTTTGTATTCTGCTGAAAAGAAACAATATTGTATTACATACAACTGAGAAATAATCTAAGTCTTTATAAGTCACTGACTGTGCAGTTAACGTTTACCAGCCTCTTTCCAGATGAAGCATACTAAGTGCTCAAGTTTGACAAACACAAAAATAATTGCAATTAACCGGATGCCAAGGCAATTGACACTTCACAGCCACACATGCTCCTGCCACAAGCGCTCAGTGAAACCAAGCCCCCACCTCACTCGGGAGGCAGCTGACAAAAGAATTCTTGCCTTTCACTCACCTTTCAGTGCACGACCAGGATTTCGGGACGCCTCCCCGCCTCTCCTATGGAAACAAACACCAACGTTCATGTAAGACAGAGCCACAGCAAACCGAAACCGGGCAGCTGGGCTCGCTGCGAGCTCCGATCGCTGCCCCGCTCCTTCCCCCGCTCCTGCCAGCGAGCGGCACTGCCCGGGCCCCGCCGCCGCTCCCCGCGGGCAGGGCGGAGGGCCGGCCTTACATAACCGCGGGGAGGGGGCGGCTGTCCGGGCGGAGGGAGCGGGAGAGGAGCGGAGCACCCGGGGCAGGAGAGGGAGCGCGAGCGGCGCCGCCGCCGCTGGGAACGGCTCGCGCCCCCGCACGCAACAGAGCCTGCGGCGCTCCCGTCCCTGCCCGCACGGCCGGCAGCGGCAGGCGGCGCCGGGCAGCCGCTTAGGGCGGGCGATCCCGCCCTCACCCGCTCGCCGCCGCCGCCACCTCCGGACGCCGCCGGCCCCGCACCTCAGCAACGCGCCCGCCCATTGGGCCACGCCCCCCGCAAGAAGCCGCGCACTGATTGGTCGCTTTCCGCTCCGCTTCTCCTTCCCCCCGGCCCCTCGGCCCGAGCCGGCGGCGCCGCTCCTGCGCGGGGCCGGTCCCGCCGAGCCGGTCCCGCCGAGCCGTGCCGGGAGCGCTGCGGGGGCAGCGCCCGGGAGGGGGCTCGGGCAGGGCTCCGCGGCCCCCGTGTCCGCAGCGGGCCAGCGGGGAGAGCCGGAACGGAAGCTTCCCGGAACCTGCGTGGCCGGCTCGCGCTTCCTGCAGCGGCCGGTGCTGGTTTGGGTTCCGGTTCCGGGTGGCGGCCGCGTCCTGAGCAGGGTCGCGGAGCGGGCAGGTACCGCGGGGGGCTGGCACCGGCACCGGCACCGCGGGCAGGGCAGGCGGGAGCGGGGTGGGGTGGCTGTCACTCGGGTCGTGCCCTCCCTCTGGGCACGGCCGTGCTGGGGAGAGCGCCCGGCCGGGCTGCAGCACAGCGTGTGCGGGACACGGCATAACCTTTGCTCTTGGGAATGTCGGTAACAGAGAGGCCTCGGGTTTCCAGCACAGGGCTGGAGCCTGGCGTCTGATTTAGGGGGAGCTTTTCGGGTAATGACAATGTCAATGCAGCTCTCCAGGTTTTCTTAGGCAACGAAATCTGTCTGCTTGCCTTCACGGCTTGGAGTCATCTTCAGTTTGAAGTTGTGTCCTGCATGCCAGTCAATTTTCTAAAAGTTAAGGGCAGCGAATCTGTTCTTTGCTACCTGATATGTGTTAAAATGGGAAACCTTGGCTCAAAGAAGACTCAGGTGCTTTGTGAAAATGAAGCCTTAAAAGCTATCATTTTCTTCCAGTCCTTCATGATCTCGCTGAAAATGTTCCACTTCACATCTGTTTTTAAAGAGAAACTTAACGTTTTTATAGTTCTCCAAGGTGTATGTAAATAGAGCATACATTATTCAGCCTCATCAAGCAATGGGTAAGGTGCATCTCCTTGTCCATGCATCTCTCCTGGCCCTGTTGAATGCCACAGTTCCATCTGACTGATCCATCAGGAGCCAAGTCTTTGCTTTTCTTCAGAGCTCAGCAATCACAGCTTTCCCACACCTAAGTCAGAACTTTTTACTCTGAACTCTCTGTGCTTATTCTGGAAGTCTGGAAGTAGTGGGGGGCTGGTGTTGCTGAAGTGCATTTCCAGACATGGAAACCATTGGTTTTCTTACACTCTGGCACAGAGGGTTGGCGTGGGTGCTCCATGAATGTAATGATGGTTGTGGCTTACAGCACATAGTGTTTCAGTTTGCTTTATTGTGTGTATCACCAAGCTCTGAAACACAGCACAAAGTCCCTTGGCTCTTTGCTTTACAGAACAAAGCTCTTTGTTCTCTGCTTCTCCTTCTTGTTGCCTCCCTGCTTTTCCTGTACAGGGATTGTTCTTTGCACGTGTATAAAAATGAGATGATGCTCTCTGCCAAGTAACAAAGTGACCTTTTCCCTTAGGCATGGGACACGGAGGTGACCACGGCCATGGCCATGGCCATGACAAAGTGGAGCTCCCTGACTACAGGCAGTGGAAGGTGGAGGGGACTCCCCTGGAGGAGGTGCAGAGGAGGCTGGCCAAGCGCGGCCTCAGGGACCCGTGGGCTCGGTAAGTGCTCAATCATCAGGTGCCATCTGGTGCCATCCACCACACCTTGGCATTGTAGGTAACTCTTTCTTCAGTAAAAGTGTGAAATTATCAGAATTTCAGCAAAGTCTTTATTCACTTCTTGCATGAAAGTCACCCCTTGCATCACCTTGACCAGTGTCCACATCTGGGGAGGCAGGCTTGCACTTTGTGACGTTTCATGGTGACACAGATCAGGCACAGTGACCAACACCTCATTTACCAAAACACCTAAGTAGTATTAGGTCTGCACATGTGAATAATCCTGTCCTTCTGTGCAAAGAGATTGTGTGTTCAGGTCTTGAGGAAGATGATGGAACTTGCACTGACATTCCTCACGTACAGCTGGAGGCTTTATTTGGAAAGAAGAAATGTACATGCATGCAGGGTGGAATTGCATTCAACTGTGAATGACATCATGGAGAATCAGCTTTTTACTTCTCATGCCATCACTCTACAAGGAGTATCTCCTCCTTTTTAGATATTTAGGCAGCTGTTAAAACAGGACTTAATGTATCTCACCCACACCATGAATTATGCAGTACTTTGTTCAACCACCCTTTCATCTTGGGGAATAAAAATAGCAAATGTCTTGTGCTGTGTAGTCTGGCCCTTCTGTAAGGGAAAAGTTGTGGAGCAAAGGGTTCCAGGAGCCTTAATAGAAAAGGCTTCACTTTGAATCACTACAACAAAAATGGAGAAGCAAATAGATAATCTGTTACAAAGTTGTTTTTATGCTATAACCTGTGGAGGGGTTTGAGGTTGACAGCATTTTATTTTTTTTTTCTTAGGAATAGGTTAAAGATGTAAGCATAAAGTAAAACATACTTTTAGTGATGGTAGGAATAATTTGAAATACCAGCCCCCAAAGAACTTTCCAGACGTGTTCACTTTTATCTCTGTTTCTGTGGAGTGCAAGCAGCATAAGCTTGTTTTCCCTTTGGTTAAACAAAATTGTTTTCAACAAGAAAAAGGTATTCCAATTAAAAAAAAAAAGATACAGTTTAATATTGTAGATTTAGTATAAATTACCCTGGCCTTTAATGCCTACACTTCCAATTTCAGGAAGTGCTGCAAAACAACACACTGGAAAAGGGACTTTGCTTGTTGCAAATATTTGTTGCCCCTCCAAGATAAAAGAAAATTTTTGTTCCTCTGGTAAAAGAGGATTAAGCCAATCATATCAGGTTCAAACAAGGAACAAAGTCAAACCCAAAGCTTGAGATGATTCCTTCTGAATTTTTAAAATTTCATGTAAAGTAGTATGTCAATTCTATAGGACAGTACGAGCATCATGCCAATTTTTCCTAACAAATGAGAAATTAAAGTATCATGCTACTTGCTTCAGTAGTCTGGCAGAAGATTGTATTATTAATGTCTTGCACCACAAGTCTTCAAAGTCACCCTCTCCAGAGCTCCCTCCCCTTTGGTATGCCGAGTTCATTGTAACAGGGAATCTGCTTTCAACCTTCATGGCAAATGCACATTAATGTGCATAATAAATACAGATAAGCTTTGTGAAGGATGTCATATTTGGAAACTTTCAGTCTATCAATTAGTCCCTGTACTGGCACCTACAAGATACTCTTCCATGCCAACATGCATTCATCTGAAGTCACAAAATCCATCTGCACAAGAGGATTATCTGTGAACATAAATATCTGCCCCACCCCTTGTTTTAAACCCAGGTATTTTCTCCCAAAATGACAGTTTTTATTTTACTGCTTAGTTATTTTTCCTTTTCTTAAGGACTTTTGAGTCCTTACAAGAGACAAACTACACCCATGTCCATAGGTTACACTGGTTGTGCTATAAATAAATAAATATTTGTAGTCAGTTAGAGCAATGACTAATGTTTCAATAACAATGGAGGTCAAAAACAACAAGGCAAACAGTTTGAAGTTTGCACATACTCTGTAGCTCAAGCTAAACACCATCTTTCAGTCTTTGTTTTTAAAATCATCTGACTCTCATATAGCTGTGTTGTATTGTGAAACAGAAACTCACACTGACATGAGCTATGTCTGGTTGTAAGATTTGGCTGTGCTGTGTCCTGTCCAGCACAGTGAGTAGCCTTTGTAGTTAGTCCAATCCATGCAAATGCTAGTGGGCTCCTATTTGTTACAGAGTAAAAACAGAAGAATATAATTACATTATTTCAGGGAGGTGATTCTGTTCCTATAATTTTGTTGTTTGCTGGCAGTACTTGTATCTCAAGTTATATGGTAAGGGTTAGAGTTCCTATCATGAACTTTACTTGTAATTCCTAATACTTAAATGAAAGAACATATTGTACAGCCTCAATGTCTACTGCAATACCTTCATCATTTTATATATATATATATATATATTCTTGTTAATTTGTATCACAGTGGCTCCACTGATCTTTTTTTCCTTTGGTTTAATTTTTCTTTCTAGTAATGAAGTCTGGAGGTACCAGGGTGGCTTTGCAAGACCTATCACCGTAACAGAAATCTTTACCAGGGGACTCAAGTGGGGAGCTGCTGCTTTCATCATAGCTCTGGGCATTGAATATGCACTGTTTCCTCCAAAGAAAAATGGAGGCCACCACTGAAGATCAAATATGACAACTTAATACTTACTGATCATAAGCTGAAGCATACATAAGCCTGCTGCTCACTCTGTACTTATAATATCCATATTAAAGTCTACCACAGGCAAACCCGTGTTTCTTTGATCTTATTATACTTTTGTGGAAGGATCAAAAAACATGGCCAGAGCAATTTAACTGGCTTCAATCTGGGGAGAAAAAACCAACCCAAGGTGGTTCTTGGGTTTGCTGTATTGTCTTTTAAAGAGCAAGACAAACTATCAGACCAGCTCTTTCCAAGGCCTGCCTAGATTCTGTTAAATGAAATTGAGATGTTTGTTGCTTTTAAGAGAAAATTTGTATCATATTTATTACAGGTTTAATGACTATTATCTCCCAGTAAGTAGCAATGAATGACTTGTCATTTCTTAGAAGTGTTTGTTACTATTCACTGTTATGTCTCTAAATAAAAATAAATATTAACTTAAAGCTTTAAAACCAACTCCAGACTGCCTCAAAGTATATGAAGTACCAAAGCTTATACTTAACCCCATTGAACAGTTAATTAGCCTGGCAGAGACTATGCATCAGAAAAATCTGCTGTGTAATATCCAGACATCAAAAATTACATTGCTGCCAAAAGTGGAATAAAATGTTTAACTCAGCAGTAACTGTACCTTACCCTAAAATGTCTTCCACCATACTTGACTGTAATGTTAAAAAAAGAGAACAATTTTTTCCTTTGCTCTGGTGTATTTATAGATTAATTTATTTTTACATCTAGTCTCCTTTAGCAATTCATTTTAAATGTCCTGGTTTTCCTTAAATTATCTTAACAGCTTCTGGACTGCTTTAAGAATGCCTGGACTGAAGACTGAAGCAGAAAAGGACCTGTGGGCAGTATATGTCCTCTGCAGTACCAGGAATTATAATTGTCTGAATATGCTACTGTACATGTTGTTATGTTATGCCACTAGTAACAAAGAAAGGAGGCTATGTTACATTGCACAAACAACAGGACACCCATCACTAAAATGAAAAGCAAAATTTGACAAGTGAGAAATGGTAAATGCCACTAAACAATTATATTGTATACTTGCACGGTGAAGAAATTGAAGTTTTTATAAACAATCCTGTCACAAATTGCAAGTTTACAAAAAAATTGAAAGTCCTACCAAAACATGGCTAAAATATCTTTTCTTTAAACACACATTCACACGCAATCCTTCTGAGTGAGATTATAATAGAGCTTTATTTTTAGAGCCAATAAACAACATCTGTTACTGTGTGAGTGCAGATGTACTGTTCAGTGGAGTTTGTCATCTTTGTATGACATTGCTCAAGGCACTGTTCATAGTGCAAACACTCATTTTAGTAAACTTGCCTAATCCTTTTCTCAAACATTCCTATCCAGTTGCATCATTCCCTGAAAAACCAAGAACCTACTGTGTAAGGTTTGTGGCACAAAACATTTCTATTGTCCCTTAGGTACTCTTACCCAGAATATGCATTTTTCAATGGCTGGTACTCACTACTTGTTTTCTGTCTGGTTCCAAGACAACTTCCTAGGGAGTACTGAATTTCAGATGGCTGTTCAGGAAAACAAGTAATACAGTTAATTAGTACAATGTTAATTTTTACTGTTACTAAGTAAATAATTGCATGAAGTAGAATGAGTCTTTTTAAAAGGTATTAGCCTGCCACTTCACTGACACAGCAAATATATCAAGCATGTTCAGTTAGACAAGACATTTTTTGGTAAAATTTATGCATTTGTGAATTAACGTGGTATCATTTGTTGATTTAATAGCCAGATGGCAGCCACTGCCCTAAATGTCTTTAATTTATGATGAACATATTTTGCTAATTTTGCAGAATATGTCTCATCATTATTACACATACAATACTCATAAAGATTTTCTTTCACAGGTATAATAATACCAGTTCTGCCTGGGGAAGGAATATTTCTTGTGTATTAAAATAATAGCACCAAATGTGCCTTCACTGTAACCATAGCAATGTCTGTCCTTACATGAGAACAGCCTTTCTACCAGCACAGATATTTTACAGTGCAGAAACCAGGGTCACAAACAGCAGTGGCACCAGCAGGTGAGCAACATACATGATTGCAATACCAGACAGGAAGCTCTTTTTGTATCATCATGTCTGAAAAATAAAACTGATGATGCTCCACTTTCTGTGTGGAACAGATCCAAGGAGAAACTGTGCATATTGATTCACAGTAGGTAGATGGTTTCCTTCTCAATCTTAATAGCGGGGATACTGTGATAGCTGTGAATGATTGATCTTACAGTGGGAGCCTGACCATACAATTTCAGTAAGAATACAAATATTTTTTTCAGAACACAGAGTTGCCACTTGGTACAAATTCTAGTGTGGGCGAATATTTTCTGTCTCCTTTTTCCCTGCAGTTCCAAAGACAGCGTGACTCTTTGTGTGTGCTGTCCCACAGTACTGCGCTTCCACTGCTCTATTTTTAGCAGCACCACAAAAATGACTCACTGTTTCCTAAAGGCTTTGAAATCCATTGAGCTGGGGGTTACATGTGTCTGATTTCACCATATATCGAGGTGGCTTTTGTCTAGTTCAGAAAAATTTTAGATTTTAGGCCTTTTGGAGAGCAGCTGCATCTGCAATGCTAGCACCCCGCAGTAAATAGCTCCATCAAAGTTGCTAGGTTATGTCAAGGGAATAGCAACACCCAGTTCTCAGTAACAAGGTATTACGCAATATTTACTTTAGATTATACAGCGGGAAGCACAGAACTTTCACACAGGTGTACATTATCCTCACTGTGAACAAACAAATTCAGAGTGAGACATGAGCCATACCAGGGGTTACGGCTAAACTTCTGCCAAAAATGTGCCCACACTGCCCGCAGGTCCGTAAGCGCTCACCGAAAGCCCTGCTACTGCTTCACAGCTCGCAGGGCCAACACAGAGCCGTTCTGTCTGTCCCACGCCAGCAGCAGGACAGAAACACGGCCCGTGTTTCAGGTTTTACACGCTGAACTCGGCACGGCGCTGCCCCGCGTGCCCTCCATGCCAGGAGGAGGCGCCGGGAGGTGCTGCAGGCCCCGTCCCGCCTCCATCCGCTGTGGGGCGGCTTTGTGTGCTCAGCCCGAGTCACGACTGCGGGGTACAGCCGGAAACAAAACTAAAACCATCATCCTGCCTCCCCCGTCCCCCCCCGGCCCGGCCCGGCGCTGGGCAGCCAGCGGGCCGGTACCGCCCCAGCTCCTCCCTGCTGCAAATGCCGGACCTGGCTGCCGTAGAGACCTCCCCGACGTGTCTGGGTGCGTTCTGCCTTCCCCCGCTCCTCTCCCCGCTCCTTTCCCTCACGCCGCCCTTCCCACCGTGCGCTTTCAGCACAGGCGGCCCAAAGGCGGCCCGAGCGGGGTGGTGAGAACCGAAACCGAGTGTGATTTAAAATGACGCACTTAGAAAAATGACTGGAAATCTACAGAAACCACTTGTAGTAGCTGGGCACTTTGTGTTTGGTTTTGGGTTTTTGGGGGGTTTTTTTTGTGATTTGTTTTGTTTTCTTTTAATTAGGAGGACTAGGGTGTTAAATTAGCCTGCTCAAAGTAGTTTACATCGCGGGAAAACTATTCAAGCGTAGGAAGGATCGCGGTGATTCCCGCAGAAATTCCCTGTTTTTCCTGAGTACGTTGCACACGTCCTGTTGAAGGGCGTGGGACAGTGAGGAAGTAGGGAAATTTGAAAGCTGCGGAGCATTCTCTGCAATTTTGAAAAATGCCAGGGGCCCTGGCGCCAAGGGCAGTGGTTCCAGCACCGCCACCTCTAAAAACAGCCAAGAGCGGAGGAAGCACAAAGCACAGCCAGGTCATCTCCTGCTCTCCCCTTCCAGCACGGCTCTTCCACGTGAGTTCGTCTCGTGAAAGAAAGATAATTTCCTAAATCAGAACGACACCCACTGGTGTCATATCCTCGTTTTGTTGCTGCAAAGATGACTGTGAAAGGTTCAAGATAAAAAATGCCAGCAAGGAGTTAACTGGAACCTTGTGCGCCTTAGTGTGAAATTGTAGTATGTTATTTCCTGCTCCTTTGCAAACATATTGAAAAAAAGAAAAAAGCCTAATTACACATGCACATGAATACAAAAATTATTGAGGCAGCTTTATCTCTGATGACTATAAACTTTTTTTATTTTTGTCTTAGAAGATAAGCTGATTTTTCTCTCCTCTTTGTAGAGAATTTACATTCACTAAGTCATCTTGTTGCAGAGTCCAGATAATCAAAAGCTAGGCTGCTGGGTTTCTGTTGTGATTGCTTTTTTTTTTCTTTAACTTTTGCAGCTATAATAACTATCTGTGATGTTTGAAAAAGGGGTCATCAGATAGAAGAGTGGAGCATTATGCCCTTTATCTCTTGTGGTGAAGTGGATTTGCAAAGTTACAAACTGTTTTAGTTTATACTAAAAAAATCACTTCCTGTTGCTCTTATTCCCCTCACCCAATGTATGCTATGTGCACAGCTGGTTTTCCTTTTATTTAGAGCACTGTTCCTGCTTCACTGCAGTCATCCTGAAGAACAACCCTTGGTTGTTTTATTTGGTTTTCCCACCCCCATAAAATTAGGAAGTAGCCCCCCACAGTAATTTGTGATCTTGACATTTGTCCAGCAGAGAATGAGCTAATGTAGTCACTGGAAAATCCTGGATGGAAACCAATGTGTGCTGGATCAGTGATTTGGCAATGGCCAAATGCCAGTTTTCCTGTGTTGTTGCGAACAGTTTTACACACAGGTAAGACCATTTCAAGACTGAGTAGAATCACCGTTTTTTTATAATGAGCATGTAATGTACCATATATAAAGGAAATTCACAATAGAAGAGGATTCATATGTGTGTTTTAAAGGCAAATTATTTTTAAGTTAATGTATAAATAGTAATTCTGCTTGTCTGACATTCCAGCTCGGTGGGAAATTCCTCCCTAGCACACACCCTTCCTCTGTTTTTTTTTAACTCGTTTTAAAAGATTAGATAAAAATCAACTTGAGTATTTAAAAAGTGTTTCTGGTATTTCCAAAAATGACGAAAAGTTGTTAAATGCCTGTTTCACTTCAGAGTTAAACTATTACTTCAGGTTCTTTTGAAAGTCCCAGCTGAATGTCCCTGGGAGATACTTTCATGTGAGGGTGCTTGTGCCTCCCCCTCCTTGACTGCATTATGTCATGAGAACAGTGTCATTCTATAGAATTCTCACAAGTGTTTGATGCTAGATTGAAAATAAGCTAGCAATAAATATGCTTTTCTTCTGATAGAAAACTTTCCAAAACACATTACAGGGCATGAGGGGTTCCTCTGTTTTAGACTAATTTATCTCACTTGCTCAATTATGGACACAGTATGTGACATTTTTGATTGTAACTTCTAGAATGTGTAACAAAAGGATGAAAATGTTGTAAAAAAATCTAATTCAGGTGATAGAATCTTTTGGTATATTAGGCTTTGAAGTTGAATTGACATTTGCTTTCCAGTATGGTTTAAATAAAACTAGTATAGTGATCAAACTCTGTGGAAGGACTAAAATTTGTCTTTAGGTTTGGTCATCTGCCATTTCTCCCTGTATGTAATGGAGGTCAGAGGAGGTTAGATGGAATTTCTGTAGTTGGTGGCAGTGGAAATTGAGCACAGCACCTTACTGATTTTGTTAATTACAAGGCTGGGGGTTTTTCTAGGTTTGAATTTTTATTCCAGTTTTCCTATGATAGTACATGTATGCTTAATGAAGGAAAAGGTGGTCTGTGGCTTATCTATACCTTCAGAATTAACCAATTTGCATATTTAAGGGTGGAGTATTTGAGTGGCTTTTCAATCTTTTTGAGCATGGAGGGTGTGTGTGGAAAATCCTTTTAACCCCAGACTGGAATCAATTTAAATGATGTTAACAATAAGAAAAACCACACACTCTTGAATTTACAGATAATTAGTGGTTTTAAAGTTTCATGTTAAATTGTTGCTCGGAAAAGGACAGAGCTGTCGGAAATACTTAATCTACCACTCATCAGCAAGCTGATGACTTTTGTTTCACTTCCTATGGAATATACAGACTCATGTCAAAGTAATTTACTCTAAAAAGAACTTGCATGTCTTTCTAATTAGTATGACCGTCCAAATACTTTTAGTTTTGTAATGAAGAACTGGGAGAGTCCCTTGAATAAAGGAGGTCTGTGTAGTTGAAAGTTAAATACTTCAGATAGGAGAGTTTACTGTGAAGTTGTGCAGCAGATCACTGTTTTATTGCCTTTTAATTCTCTTCCGCAGACCTGCCTTTGTAGAAATGCACCTAGTTAAGAATGAACACAAGAGAAGTGCTGTGGTAGACACAGGCTTCATGTCATGTTGGTTTCCAGTTTAAAAACCAGTGGGCAATTTTAAAGGAACAGCAACAAAGTGATGACCCGGTGCCAAGTGCCAGCTTTCCTTATTCATCAGATTCAAGAAGAATTGGATAAAGAAGAAGAAGAGATGATGGTTTTCCTGTGCCGAGACCTTGCTCCTGACTTGGCCACTGCTGATCTTAAAGAGATCTTGGTGGCTTTGAATGAGAGAGAGAAACTGACTCCTGTTGGCTTGTCTGAGCTGTTGTACAGAGTTAAGAGGTTTGACTTGCTGAGGAGGATCCTGAACACAGATAAAGCAACAGTGGAAGCTCACCTTGCCAGGAGTCTCAGACTCATCCCTGATTACAGGTAATATATCAATTTCAGATGTAAAGCTATGCTATCTTGTTCAGTATAAGTGGTTTGGGTTTTGCCTCTGTTTAGGGTGGGGGGCAGTATGGGTGAGTTGGTTTTTTTTATTTTTAAATATTTGTTTATTTATTTATTTATTTAATACTTCACAGATTCAGAGAATATTTATTGAAAGTAGAAGAAAAGCAGAAAAGGACATTAGTATATCTAGAGTTACAGTTAAAAGAAATGTTTAGTCCCTGAATTAAACTTTATTACTAGTCATGGCATTAGAAGCATCTGTATTTCAGGAGTTTGTGTATTTGTGAATAAAACCAGTGATGTATGTAGAGTTCTAGATTAGCAGCTAAAAATGACACTTTAAAGGAATATCATTGGTTAGACAAATTTTCTTTTCTGGTTTGCTTTGGGGACATAGCCACGTGGTGTAACTTTTCTCAAGGGACCTCTCTCTTACTTGTTTTACTCTTTTAGTTTTGAGAGGCTTAAATTAAGAAATTCCAGTTATTTTCTTTGAGAGACTTCATAAACAAATCCATGTACTCCTAAGATTTTCCTGTATTAAATTCTCACTAAAATAAAAACCCTGTAACTAACAGGTAAAAAAGTTAAGGATATGTTCTGTTGTCTCCTTCTCTCACTTAAATCTCTATTAAACATTAAGGAAACTTCTGTTTTCCCTACAGTGGCTATTACACTGTCAGTCTGAAAAACACAGGTGCTGATTAGCAAGAGTATTTTATAATTGGATCTTGAAACAGGGTATGTTTTTCGTCTGTTTCTTAGTTAGAAATCCTAGATTAAGACTGGAACATGAGGAGAAGTTGAGTAGTTGGGAAAGGGAGGAATCTTGCTGCAAGCTAATCCTTTAGAAATATCTCAACTTTATTTCAGGGTACTAATGGTAGAGATAAATGAAAATCTGGAAAAAGATGAAGTGGGTTCTCTTGGTTTTCTACTCAGAGATTATGCACCTCGTATGAAAATGGCAAAAGATAAGGTATGTTTTCCTTAATTCTGGCATTCTCCTCTGGAACAGAGACATTAAAGTAAAAAAAAATGTAGCTAGACAGCGAAAGAAGGGAGTCAGTACTGCAAGGAGTATTGAGGCAGGGGTACACAAACATCAGGAAGCAGACAAGGAGTTGTGGCTTCTGTTTCATTTTGTTGATTTTTAATTCAAGGAAAAAAATCATGGAAAACTAGTAAAAAAGTAAGAGGGAACAGTGCTTGTTATAGTGTATGGTGGTTGAATGTACTTCATGGGCAGGCTTTTTACAGTAGTCTTTCTTCAGTATTTCTGATCTGAAAGTTCATGTAAGACTGACCTCCGATCAATAACCATTTGAACTGTATCTTGAATTGCAAAATCACTTTTTGTTTGTGCTCTGCTTTGCTTACAAAAGAACACATATATTGTAATTACGTCTTTATACCTTTGCATTCTGAATATTTTTGCTAAGTCCTCTGAGAAAGCAGAAATTCAGTTGAGAATACTCAGAAACCTTGGCCACTGTGCAGAGAAGACTGAAGATTTATGTCTTCTTCCTTTGAGGTTTTTTTCCCTTTCTATCTTCAGTCAGAGAGGTAGAGAGGCCCTGAGAATTTCCCAAAGCTTTTCTTGCCTTCCACTTTGTGACACGTGAGGTGACATTCACAGTCGCTGGGTTTGTAGCAAAAACAAAATGCAAAACTGTTTTCTCAAAAATTTAAGATTGATTTTTAAGAATATCACTTTGTAGTTTCTATTACTCCTATGATAATATTAAGTATTCATATGTCTCTCAGATAGTTTTGTTAGAAGGTGTAATGTCTCTAATTGTTTATACAGCCTTTATGACCTCTCCACAGTATTTTCTGTGTTGCTTTGTTACATCTGGTGGAGAAAAAAATACTGATGTGTTTGGGTTTATGTTGCTATTCTAGAGTTTTCTAGCTCTTATAATTGAGCTGGAGAAGCTAAATTTGGTGGCTCCTAATCAACTGGATTTGATAGAGAACTGTTTTCAAAGTATTCACAGGATAGATTTGATTAGGAAGATTCAGAAGTACAAACACGAAGGTAAGATCCTCTTTTTGCACTGGTTACTCTTGATAGCAACAATCAAATGTGCTGAAGATAAAACTATGACTTACAAATAAGGGCATTTGCATACTTCATAGATTTAGGTTTTCAAAACAGATGAAATATCATGGTGTGTTTGTGTTTCTGTTAAATTCGCAGCTTCAGTGTCCTCTGTTCATTCTCAGCCAGTTTATATAAATGCTCATCAGGCCTCTCTCCCTAACTTCAATCTGATTGATCCTCCTTATCATTCAGGGGTAAGTATACAAGAAGTGAAACAAATCCTTTATTTCTAAATATTGCCACTTTAAAAGGAGATCCATCTTTCAGAGCCTGAGGAATTAGAGATGACTAGTGACTAAAATATTGTTTGTTATTCCTTTTGTTTGCTGAGTTTAGGGTCTGATCTAAATCTGCCTGAGAAAGATGCCCTTTGAAGGCCTTATGTGAATTTTTTCTTATTAGTTGAAAATACAAAATCTGTATCTTGAAAGGTTTTTTTTTGTATTACACTGTGGAGTGAAAAGTTTTGCTTTGACTGTTCTTTGCAAAACGTGTCTTCTTTGTACCTCTGGACTCTTCAGGGAAGGTAGCTTTTAATTTTTGAAGATGAAAATGATAGCTTTTTAAAGAAGAGTTTTTCAGGGTTTTCTTTTTTTGTGGTTTGTTTTAAGCTCAGTTTAAGAAGATATCAGAGTATCTGAAAAGTCATCAAATCCTATTGCATGCAGTATTCTTTATATTTGAGTTAGCTCTGATATTGTATTAGCATAGGTTTTTTCAACTGTTATGTTGTCATTTTATTTAGCTGATAGAAATGAATCTAAAATATCCTTTTACTGAGGAAGAAATACTCCTGTGTTTTATTTTGGAACATATTTATTAATTCTTGAAGTAGAATAGGAAAATTATGACTTTTTCTTAATTTCAGATACAGAATCAGAACACAGAAAAATTACAAAATGGAACAAGTCTTACTCTGGGTAAGAGCATTTTATCTAAGTTTGGTAATCTAAAAGAGCCAAATGATGAATTTCACTACATCAAAAGGACTTGTTTGATAGTTGTGTTCAGGGCTAATCCTATTAATATCATCAGGAGCAGAGAGTGTTTGATACCTCTCAGAACTGAGCCTGGCCTTACTGTTTAGTCTTGTATTTGCTTTGCTTGTGCTGCCGCATCTTAAAACATTCTTAAAAATCGGAAGCTTCCACTGTCAAAACTTCTTAACAGAATACATACTTTATTAGTAAAGCCATGGATAAAACTGGCTAGCCAGCTCTGGAGTCCTGTGTAGTGCAGTTCTGCCCATTAGCTCTGGAGAAGGAAGTTTTTGTGGTTTTCATCAGTGAACTGCCCACCAGGCCAGCCGGGAGGTTGTGCATTGAATACCAGGTTATTTCCATGTGTATTGTGTTTTCTCTGGAAACCCCAAATAGCTCTCAAATATGGTCATTTTTAAAATTAGTTGACTGAATTCTTTCAGTGTAGAAGAGATTAATTGTTTCTTCTAGTCCCAAGCAATGTAGAATGAAATCCAGATAACATTTTAGAGGTGAATAATACAGGGATTTTTAAACTTCAGTAGCATACATAGAAACGAAAAGGTCTTGATGGGTGAAAATTTTGCTGAAGTAGATACATTCCTCTTTATAACTGATCTGGTGATTAAAAAATATCACTGGTACTTGCCTACTGAGATTACTTCTGTATGTTTTAGCTGCAGCAGAACCACTTCACATGTCCATCGAGGAGTCAGGATCAGTGCCACATAAGGTATATTCTTGTGTATATGTTTACATGTAAATAAGTACAATCTCTGTATTTTCCTTAGTTTTCTTTGTGTTTCATTTTGAGATTTCCTTGAATTGTATGCAGACAGAACAATGGGTGCATCCTCAGCCATAAACACATTCTGTGAATTGTTTTTGCAGAATATATTTTAAATATATAATATTTGCTGCTACTCTGGAAGCAGCAGTGTGCAAAATGCATGTATATATGATGTGCACACAGAATTCATACATTTATTAGTGGAGGCCAAGTTAAAACTGTTGAAGTTCAGACCTCTTGCCACATGCATTAGAAATCACAGAGCTTCTTTGCATGCGGTAGATTTTGTTCTTGATTCCCTCCTCACCCCTTGCTCTCGAGGCAGAAGACAGACATGCTTTGGGCATTAATGATAAGGATGGCCAACTGCTGTTTTCACTAGTTCTGTAGGCCAGGAACCAACCTGTAGCAAATTCATTTGCTTTAATCAGTTTTCTTCAGAGGGGAGAGGAATTGTGATAAAGTCATTATGGATTATTTAGGAATAAGGAGGTTTTTCCACTAAATAAGGAAATAAATTTTCTGATGAGCAGTGTTTGCTTGCACACCTGAGGAACACAAAACTTCTCTATATTTATTGTGTTGGCAGTATGAAGCTTGTACAGTTTTAGTCTCTGTTTAAGTATCTTTATGCTAATGAGGTTGCATAACACAGGGACACAAAAACTAAGCCTGTACTAGAAATAGAGGGAAAAGAATCATTAGTCCCTTTCTCCTGTTTCTTTGTTGTGCAGATAAGACATATTACAACCCAGTAAACAGATTTCTGCTAGCTACTTGATGGAAAACAGCAGAATGCTATTTAATAGATCTGACATAAAATTTGAGAAAATGATATGGTCTAAAAGTTGAGAACGTGACGTATTAACTTGGTAATGGTCCTTTCACATTTCTCAGATGTCTGATGATTCCTACAGAATGCAAAGTCGGCCTTTAGGAATATGCCTGATAATAGATTGTATTGGCAATGACACTGGTAAGTCTCTGGAATTTTCAGTCCCTTAACTTGTTAATTAGATAATTAGAAGAATTTAGTATAAAGAATATAATGTACATTTACCAGTCAGATTAGGATAGTGTTGTCCCAGTCATTTAATCTACCACTTCCAGTAAGACTTCTAAAGCAAAGAGTTGCAAGGGACAACATCAGCTTAAAGCAAACTGTCCTAATTATTGGAGACAATGTTTGTTTTTTATGGTGCAGAGTCTCTGAATGAAAGAACTTAGAAGAAGATAGACTGAATTTTGGGATGGACAAAAAGGATGTTCAGCAACTAACAGAAAAATTAGGCTTACAACAGTCATACAGCAGGTTATTGGCAGAGATGGTAGTGTTTCCCACCAGTTAACAAAACCAAAACTGTTGTGGATTTAAAGTGCAATCATATTGGACACCAGAGATTTCAAATAGCCATGGGGTCCTTTATTAATGATACACCTGAGCTTCTGTCCTATCTTGCACAGTTTAGCTGAAAGTGTCACCACAGTGAAACTGAAAGTGTCACCACTGCTCTCAGTGTAGTCACTGCCATAGTTGAAATGTGGGTTTCCTGACTGCCTTTGTAGAATCCTAGAATTAGATCTTTGCACAGTCAAAACCACCCCTCACTCTCTAATCACTGTAACACGTGAGGCTAAAAATAAAAATTAAGAGAGTATTTGCAGCCAGTTCTGTAATAGCTGGGAGATGTAGGGGAAGGAGAGGCTTTCCAGGCATCTTTTGGTTTTCTCAAATGCAGTGGTCCAGCAGATGAACTAACTTAGAAGGGCAGTGGTTGTGGAGCTCACCCACAGGAAGTCTGTGTCTCCGATGTTTAAAATGGTCCAGCAGATGAACTAACTTAGAATTGCTGATGTAATTGAAGGGCAGTGGTTGTGGAGCTCACACACAGGAAGTCTGTGTCTCCGATGTTTAAAGTCACATTGTCAGCATTTAACACAATAGAAGGCAAGACTTGCACTGAAGTACATTATGGTGCTGGTGAGATCAGAGGAGACAGGGCATATGGCATTGCTTAAAGGAGTTTGCAAGAAAGGCAGAAGTAGTTGTGCCACACTATTGTAAAGTCTGAGTACACTGAAGAAAAAGAAGAGGGCAGGGAAAACATGAGAAATTGTATCTGTGGCATCCATTAGAATCTGTACCTGTCCCAAGATTTAATCTCAGGAAGGTGAACCAGTAACAGATACTGTAGGATCACCAATTACAACACTTTATCATGCCCAGTGTAAACAGCATGAATTTATCAAATGCTTATAAAATTCAAACTGAAATGCACCTTGCTGTTTTGTAAATAGCTACTTTTGACTTTTCCATTTGGAAATCAGTTTTAATCCTTACATTGTAAACAATGAGGGGAGAAAAGGCTAGTGTTTTATGTAGAATGGAGATGCTGAAAAATCAGTGGAGGTTTGTTGGCAGATGGCTAGTGTTGAAGACCTAGGTAGTTTCTGATCTCAGGCTGCAGCATGTAATGCTGTGGTGTGTCTTGCCTTAAAGTATCCAAGGCCATGTATAACTTCTGATTAATTGTTAACTAAGGTGTCAGCTCTAAGTTTTTGAGTTGGTTCTTTTAAACTGTGACAGTTAGTGTGTGTGGGGACTAAGGTGACACCAGGTTTTGTATTTGTGTGTGTATGTGCATCTGCCAGTGAGATCAGGACGTTACAGCAGAAGCATTCTCACTGCTGTAATTCTCATTTTGTACATGTACTGCTGCTACCCCCTGCCTGATGGAGGGCTTCACTGCAGTGTAACTGCTAGACCTTAGTGATACTGAGTAGTCTGAATTTTGAGAGCATGTTTAGTTGCATAAAATAAGGGAGCTTTATCTTTCTATTCTCAATTAAAAATGCCTGGACAGTTTTTTAATTATTTTACAAAATTTAATCAAACCAGCAGAACTGGAATGAAGCTGTAGTTATTTTTTATCACCTCACTATAGTGTAGAGTTTTTATCTAGTTTATTTTGCTGAGGAAAGTTTTGAGTTCTGTTTCTTGTGTTCACTATGGGCTTTTAGGGGAGAAAAGTGTGGTAATACAGCTGCTTTACTGCCATTACCTCTGAAACAGCCCCTGCTAATTAAGGCTTCTTAAACTTTTGAAGTCAAAGACAGCTGTCTTTAAGTTTAGTATGTGTGTAAGGCATTTACATCACTCTTCATCATTTCAGGTGTGTTATTTCTTGCCTTATATTTTAAGTCTTAGGAACTTGGAATACTGGCTCTAAAGGAAAGCATGTGTCTGTGAAAATATGAAACAAGATACAGTGTTTCTGCTGTCATAAAACATGTAGCTCACAGGAAAGATGACATGCATATAGCACTATAAGTATGTAATGTACTGTGGTCAACACCAAGTACTCCTGATTTTTTTAATTATTGTGATAAAATAAATTGCTTAATTTCAATAGAAAAACACCTATAAGTATTGTAATTCAATACAATTGAGATTGAGCCTTGGTGTGCCTTGGTTTAATTACATCTTGCTTCTTACAGATGTGTTGGAAGAGACCTTCAGAGGCTTAGGCTATGATGTTCATTGTCACAGATATTTAAGTATGAACTCCATGAATCAAACATTGCTTGAAGTTGCAAGGTGGCAGAAGCACAAAAATTGTGACAGCTTTGTTTGCATATTGGTCAGCCGTGGAAACTCCCAGAGCATCTTCTGTACAGACCACACCTTTTCTGGATTCCCTTTGGAACAAATAAAGAAATACTTTACAGCAGACTCATGTCCTGGACTCCTAGGAAAACCGAAGCTTTTTTTTATTCAGAGCTACATTGTGCCAGATAATGAGCAAGAATGTACCAGTCTGTTGGAAGTCGATGGGAATGCTGAGAACATCAGAGCTAAAGTCACTATTCCCCATACAGCAGACATCTTTTGGAGTCATTGCAAGGTGGATGTGTCTACACTGGAACAATCCCCAACTTCACCCTCATATTATCTGCGTTGTCTGGCTGAGCTACTCCATAATCCTTTTAAAAGGTAAATTAAAGTAAATGGAAAGACATAACCTTTTTTCTGTGATAGCTTATTTTCATGGAAAATGAGAAACCTTAAATTTCAAGCCATCTGGTTTTCTTGCAGTGTCACAGTCAAAAAGACAAGTATCCTCACAAAATTGCACAGAAAGGTAGCCTAAGCTAAGAGTGAAGTTTCTGATGTTACAATGTAAAGTTAAAGTTACAGTTACGACATTGGGGTTTGCAGAGTGAGAAGGGAAGAATCTGTGCTGGATAATGTATATCAGTGCTTTAGACAGGATTGGAAATCTTCCTTCTCCAAGATAAACAGGCTTCTGCTAAATTGAGGATTGCCATGTACCATTAAGAAGAGCTGTGCTTGCAAAACTAAATGGTCAGTGCTTAAGTTCAGGACAAAGGCAGTAGAGAGGGAAGAATTTTCTAGTTTCTCTAAATTTAATTAACCCTTTGCTCACAGAGCCAATTGATTGCCAGTATGTAATTTTGAAATTAAACTGTCAGAAAACTTTTGTCTATTTAAAGAGATCTAAAGGAATCTGCACAAAAGTCAGATACATTTGGATATATAACTTACCTACAGAGGTTTTGTTTATACAGCTGATCTACCAGGGAACTAACAACTGTTATTCAAGGTAGTTGCAGTGCTGACATTTAGTACCTTTTTACAAACCCTAAAGCCTTGTCATGAAATCACAGATCATCATGTTAGAATAATTAATAGCACGGCAATGATTGGGTCATAAGAGTTTGGCTCAAAATGCATGTGCAGTAGAGACTGAAATTGCAGAGTTTCTCCATGCCAAGTCAGATGTTGTCTTCTCTATTGTGAATTCTTACATGGTGTCTTGCTTCATTCTCTAATGGAATGGTTTTGATTTTTTTTTTTTTTTTTGCTGCAGGAAACTCTGTATATTGGCTATCCATATGGAACTGAACAGAAAAATTTATGATGGGAATATGACCAAGGACCCAAGCCAACAATACTCACTGCTGCTCCAGCATACACTGAGGAAGAAACTTTTTTTTCCCACTTGACTGCTGTTAGAAAGTACATATCTGAAATTATTAAAAAGAAGCATTTGCTCTCATGCAAACAGATCAATGCATACTTTTATTTATGCATCATTTCATGTATGTCTAAAGTGCCTGTTGCTTCCAAGTACAGGAATTTACAAGCATTTTAGTGTGCTAAGACACTAGATTTTGTATTTTAATATCGTAGTCTCTGAAAGCTTGGATGACAATGGTAGCTATTGTATAGCAGTGTGGCATATCTTGTTACTGAATACCTGAGGTAAACAGAGTGTAAAGAGATTTAAACTGTATAGCTGTTGGGTTTTCCAAGAAAAAACAGAAGTGTTTTTATTGCTTCATTGGTAGTTTTTAACATAACCTCCTAGCAGTTAATACTTAAACAAATATAAGCCAGCCCAAACCACTGAAACACATTGATTACTTTCTCCTGCACTTAGTAAGTGGCAAATGTGTCAGCATTCCTGCCCAGTAATGCCAGTTCTTTGCTTGCAAGTTGTGGCTTGCATGCCTCTATAGACTGGCAAAACAGAAGGGAGAGAGAGATGGTCTTTTCAGTAATCTGGATTCCATCTGTTTACTGCATTAAAGATTGCAATGTTAGAAGTGTCTACTGTTCACAGGGGTTCTGTGTAAATAAATGAAACAGTCTGCCATGGTTTGGGCCAAGTATGTTTTCTGCTGATGCAAAAATGAGTGTACATGTGACAGGACATTACAGTAATGTGCCTCAGTTTAAAAAATATGGGATTTTGGCAGATGTCTTGTGGAAGCTGAAACATGATTCACACTCATTGCACCAGGCGTAGTTGTAAAAAGATACTTCAAAATATTTCAATTTAAATGTAGTATGTAGCACCCATGCTACATACTACATTTAAGACTGGATTATGTTAAACATTCTATCCTTACTGCTTTTGCTTATGAAAAAGAATATGCTTCTATTAATTCATTTTTCCCCAAGTGCTCTTGTTCTTGTGGGGAAAAAAAAAGGAAAATTGTCTTAAATACAAAAATTTTTCTCCAGTGTAGCAGCTGCCTAACTAAAAGTTAACTGCCTCAAAGTTCAGTTAGCTTACTTGTATAACAGTATAACCTGGATGGGTTGTGTTGAAGTTTATTGTCACTGAACTTGGTGACAAGCCACTTGTAAACATTTAATTTTTACTCCTTATATAGTCTCCTATGTGGGAAAATAATTCAAGGTCCTGGTGTGTTCTGCTTGGTTTCTGTTTAAATTTTTAATGGAAAAAGAGAAGGATACAAAATGACAGATATGGAATTTTAAAAGTTACTTCTTGTGGTGGCTGGTGAATGAACTGAATGGTGAAACAATTGGTTGTAGAAATAAGGTGTCATGTCAAATTACATATATCTAAGTAATTTTAATATATGTGATCTTCTTCACAGATTAACTTCCCTTTCCAATTTCCTTTACTACCTTTTGCATTTGAAAAGCACTTCTGCTACCCTATAGACAACCAAAAGCAGGGAGAATCCAACTGAGAGGCAGATGAGGAAAAGAAATGTGGAAATTTTAAGCAGGAACAAGAAGGGAAATGGTAGGGAGCATCAAGAGAAGAACAAGTAGGGGAAAGATGATTCGGAGGAGAAATACAGTATTAATATTGGAAGGAGAAGAAAACAGGAAAAAGGAAGTGAGAATAATAGTGGCTGTCTTTACAGACTAATGATGTGGTGAGTTGGTTGATGTTTTGTGGGCTGGTTGGTTGGGGGGTTTAGAGTGATGCTAACTAAATGCAACTATTTACTTAAAATATTAGCAGCATATATTCTGCTTTTACAGTTTTGTGACAAGTTTGGTTTGGGGGTTAAAATAAAAAGTTAAAAAGTACCTTACTGCAAGATGGTAAGTAAAGTCCATGTGCCTTTCATTAAGATATTATGCAGAAATGCTGTTTTGAAAACTAGAGACTCATGTAATGAACCCTTTCAGTGGAAAAGGAAGGGACTCTGTGTATGGCTGCTGACGCTGTTGAGTTAGAGATGGAAAGAAAGATTCCTGTTTTCAGGTGGCTCAGAAGGCTCAAGAACAATCTTCATTAGCAAGAAGCAGCGAACTTTATAGTCTCAGTTGGTAAGTGGGACCAGCTTGGTCTCAAAGTAGGAACATCTCACACCATGCACTATGAATAACTTGCTGTGAAGAACCATAACTATGAACAGAAAGAGAGATAATAATTGTTTGAATTCTTTCATCTAAGATTCCCAGGCTCAGCCTGGGAGAAGTTGTCTCTGTTCTTTCTTCGACTGAACTGAGAATATCCACAGGTTGCTTGGTTGGAAATGGTTATAAACCCTCAAGAGTTGTGGGGACAGGCATGTATTGTGCAGCGTTCATGGGTGTCAGATACTGATTTTTTACACTGATCCCAGTAGATTCTTAAACCATAGCCATAGACAATCTGTAATTGTACATCTAAGCAGTATTTATTGCCTTGACACCTCTTTCAGATGTAGCATTCAGGCAGGCTGATTCCCTGTACCTGTTGCATAGTGAGTATTTATGCAGGACTTCTGTGATGGCAGTTGTCCATTGCTTCTCTCACAGCTTATAGAATAGACTCCTAGAATATGCTGAGTTAGAAGGGACCCATCAGGGTCATTGAGACCAACTCCTGGCCCTGCACGTGACACCCCAAGAATCCCACCATGTGCCTGAGAGTGTTGTCCAAAAGCTTCTTGAGCTCTGTCAGGGTTGGAGTTGTGACCACTTCCCTGGGGAGCCTGTTCCAGTGCTCAGCCACCCTCTGGGTGAAGAACCTCTTCCTGAAATCTACCCTAACCCTCCCCTGCCACAGTTTCATTTCTCAAGTCCTCTCAGTGGTCACCAGAGACAAGCAGTTGATACCTCTGCCCCGCTACTTCCCCTCGTGAGGATGTTGAAGACTGCAATGAGGTCACCCCTCAGTCTCCTCTTTTCCAGGCTGAACAAACCAAGCGACCTCAACCCCTCCTCAGGGGGCCTCCTCTCTAAAAGCCTTACCAAGTTTCTGTGTCACTCTGTACACATGATGGGGACTGTCTCTTCTTGCCATAGTGCACGCATAAAATTTGAGTCTAGAAATGGATGCAGGGTGTGGACTGCATCAAGTTGTCCCTGTATTACAGATAGTGAAATTATTTCAGGTTAAATGATCCTTTAGCCAAAAGAAAAGGGGGAAGAGAATTTTGGATCCATCCTGAGTTTAGGGTGTTAGCACAGGAACATAGAGAGTGACATGCTGCTGAAATTTCATGGTCTTGGACTGATGAAATGTCTAGTTTTCGCAACCTGTTATTGAAGGAGATAAAACAAGTTGCGCTGCTCCTGCATTGTCAGAAGTTGGAATAAGGCTGTCAGAGTCACAGCACTTAATTATAGTTTTGTTGTTCTCTCTATGCTCTGTATATGGACAGTGGTGCCTTTAAGTGGCTCAGAAGGTGTTCTCATGAGGCAAGACACTCAGTGGTGTTTTGTACCAGACTTGAGTTGCATGTTTTTTTCTCAGCCATCTACACTGATGTGGCTGAGCCATAAATTGAGTTTACTTTGCACTGTTACATATTTGTGTACTACAGTGGTTGCCAACTCATTATCCAAAATAGAAGTTATGTTCAAGAGGCTGTTACTGTGCTAGCACTTGTAAATGGAGCATGTTGTATGGCTGATCTCCCCTTTCAATTCTGCATTGGAAAGAAGTAACACTGGCTCCTATTACAGGTACCTGAATCAGGGAAGCTTTTTGTGGGAGTTTCTGAGAATTCTTTTCTGATTTCCAGTCTTAAGTTTCTGACATGCAGAACAGTGTTGCTGAGAAGAGGCCGCTGTCTGTGTGGATGATATATATTCAATTTAAATTAAATCTCCTGCACTGAATTATTTGACAGCTTTTCTGTGGCTGGTTTAAATAATGTCTATTTTTCAGCTTCTGTATTAGAAATAATAATAAGACACTATAATTGGATACAAATGCTGGGTTTCATGCTGATATTCTGAATAAAATTTCTGTATGCAGTCAGACTGATTGTCCCTGTCTCCCTCTAGACCATAGAATAACTCTGAAATTCTTGATCTGTTTATCTTGTAGACCTCTATAACTTGTTAAATTAGGCTGTGATAGTTTACAGCTCTATAAAAATGAGCTGACATAATAAAGGACAGCAAACCTTATAGTTTCAGCAGGTAACTCAGCTGCTCTTGGTATGTTGGACAACAACTTTTGGCATGAGCAAGGAGATACTTCCTGTCCTGTCTCCACTGGCCCAAGGTTGTGGGGGATGCAGGTGACCCCGGAGATGCTGAAGGCCCCGAGGAGCCTGCACTGAGCAGAGTCTGCCCACCTTCCTCCTCCTCCCTTTACTGCGGCTGACACACAGGCCCACATCCAACTGCTACTGCAGCCCTCTCCCACAAGCACTGCTCTTCAAGCTTCCTTCCAGTGGGCAAACAAAAATTAGAATCATGTGCCTAAAATGTTTGAGGCCTTTTTGCGACGTAGCTTGCTTTAAAATGGCTTGGCAGCAAAAGCGAGGCGAATTACAGGTCACGACTTACACTTCGTACCCGAGGCGGTGCCTGAAGCTTTTCCCGGTCCCTGGCCGCGTTCCCGGAGCTCACGGGCCCGCGGGCGGGCGGGCTCCGGCCGGGGCTCGCCCGGCGCGGCGCGGCGGGGCGGTGCCACCGCTCGCGGTGAAAGCCCCGGGCCCCGCTCCCCCAACGTGCTCCTGCTCCTTCCCGCGCACCCACCTGATCTCGCATCCCGCCCTGCTGCTGACGCTGCCTCGGGCGGGAACTGGACGCGCCTGCCCGCCCGCGGCAACCTGCAAAAGGGACCGGGAAAGGGACCGCGAAGGGCACCGCGAGCCGCCGCCTCGGGGAGCTGCCGGAGAGGGAGCGGGACAGGAGTTCGTGTAAGAGGTACCAAAACGTGGGGCTGAAATGGAGAGGGAATGAAGGAAGGCTCCATCTCCCAATCCTAGCAAACTCCCGCTCGCTTTTTGTGTGCTGGCTCCCGGCTGCCCGCGGCCTCCGGGATATTCCTCCCCACGTGGCCTGCGGGCTGAGCTCTCGGCATTTGCGGGCGCTCCGGCTTTGCATTTTATTTAAACCCTCGAGGCAGTGATCCAGTCAGTTTAAAAACTTTAAAGAAAAGGTACATTTGCAATCCTTATCCTGCTTATTTCATACGATTTTCCTTCTATGAGGCGATATCTGAAAGCATACATCAGATGTGGATTGGTTACTTTTCTGTATCGATGCCCCCGATGAGGCTGTGGCTGTGCTGGCCAAGCCTGGGCAGTGAGCAGATCCTGCACTATTGCGCTCCCTCAATGTAGAAAACTTTGCTTCCAACTGCTCTAAGCAAAAGATTGAAGAGCTGCCAGCTAGTGGCGCTGAAGCACCTTCTTACCTATTGAACCTTCCACGGGCAGAATAGAACTGCCCAGGCTACATGGAAGAAGTTGGTGTAGTGGAAGGTTGATTAGTCTCTATAAACCTGAGTAAGATTAGTCTCTATAAACCTGAGTTGCTCGTGCAGAGCCTATTTAGACTAAGCATTGAGTGCTATTACATTTTAACTGCCAGTTCCTTTTAAGGGAAGCTTATAAGGGTTTTTCTATGCCAAATGTCACATACAACCTGGAAGCAAATTACAGCTGGGAGTGGCTGTGGATTCTTCAGCTTGGTGTCAGCCTTCTAACAGAGGAACACCTTACAGCCAGAGAACAAGAAGCTCTTGGACTGCAGATCAAGAAATATGCATGAACCACCGTACTGTCTCCATTAATAGCTGTAATAAGTTACTGCAGGGACTCTTCCCCATTACAACAGAAAGAAGCAAAGATATGAATGTGGAAGATGTTCAAAAGAAAATTCAGACCTTGAGGTCATCTAACACAGTTTTTTGCTCAAAGCAGGGCTAACTTCAATTACAGACTGGGTTGCTCGGAACTTCTGCCAAATCTGGTCTTTTCGTGCTCTGTGTTTAGATAAGTAAATTTCAAATATATTTAAAACATTTATTTATTAAAAGGTAATTCAGGGCTTCCAAACAACCATTGGGTAAAATTTTAGTAGAAGGATTGCTCTATTGAAGATTCAAGTGTTACTAGTGTTTGCTTTCTGCTTTCAGACAGAGAGAAGCTGTTTCAGCTGTTGGTTCCAGCAACATGGAGAATGATATGAGCTTGAAGTTCCATCAGCAGCTTTTCCTTATTAGTGAAAATCTGGTGACTGAAGATGTAGCAGCTTTAAAATTTCTCTGTACTGACTTGCTCCCTCTCAGTAGACTAGAAGGTGTGAAGTCAGCAGCAGACATCTTCAAGCTCCTCATGGCTCAAGAATATCTGAATGCAGAAGACACTTTCCTGCTAGCTGAACTCTTATACAGAATTAGATGTCACTCCTTGCTCGAGAAACTTGGTTACACTAAGGAGAAAGTACAAGAACGTCTGAGTGTGAAGGGAAGAATATCTCCATACAGGTAAGCTTGCAGTGGAATTCTCTTCCCTTCATTACTGCTACCTATGCCATACTGTTTTCCTTTCCATTTTTAAATTCTTAGATTGCCTTTGGTTTTTATCCCATCTTCTGTTCCACTTTTATCTCACTGCATCTCTGTTACAGGCAGATGCTATATGAATTGTCAGAGAACATCACCAGTGGGATGTTGCAGGAAATCATATTCCTCCTGCAAAGCTGTCTTCCAAAGCGATGGACAATTCTTGTACGTGAGGAGTGAGCCAAATGTGTACATGGGAAGGGAAGAAGGAAGGCGGGAAATAGAAGGACAATTGTGAGAAATGTTTGGCAGAATAGAGCATAATATGCAAATAGGCTGGTTGTATTCATAGGGATAGCAAGAAGGAAGATGCTGACAGGCAAGAGTAGAATTTCGTCCCTCACGCCAAGGTCAGTCACTGACAGTTCACTGTCTAGCATCAGAGTATAAAAAGGTGACAAATCAAATCTTGAGCCATATGCAAGGGAGATTCATGTCATTAGCACTTTTTCACAGCAATGAAGCCTTCTTGAAGCCACGAGTCATTAATATGGTTTGTGTGAATCTGTTTAAACAAGACCATACCAAATAAAAACACAACCAGTGGCTCTCCATGAAGCAACATTTCTGCTTTAATGGTGATGTAAAATTGACTGGTCCTTGTTGGTAAGGAGCAAAACAGATAATAATGTGATTGTTTGAGACAGGGCTGAGAGGCACGTTTTGATTTCTAAGGAACAGTAATTATATTTTACTTTCTCCTTTTGGCTGTCAGTCTGCTTTGGATTTGCTGACTTCATTGGAAAAGCAGGGCCTTTTAACTAAAGACAATGTAAAAATACTGGAGGATGTCTGTATGACCGTTTCACCTGATCTCCTGGAGACAATAGACTGCTACAAAAAGGGAAGAGGTGAGAAATTCATAGTCTAGGAGTAGGTTTGCCAAAATGCAGGAAGCAGTAGATGGGTCTGGGCAACTGAACTTAAAGTCATATGTTTGTGTGGCTGAAATGGGAGCTAGAGTGGCATAAATCTGGTGTAACAGTTCCTAGCCTGCATTACTTCCTGGCTGAATCCCTGAAATACAGGGATGTGCTGGAATATCTGAGGCCACACAGAGCAGCCCAGCACATACAGAACAAGCTGGGATCTGAAAATCTGCTTATAGTTATGTCTCACTTCTACATTTCCCCAGTAATATTGGGATGATGACAAGTCTCCTATAAAAGGCACTTTGTGATCTGCGAGTGTGCACTACATAAAGGCAGTTGCCTGCTAACAGGCTGGCAAGACTAACTGTGTGCATGTGTGTCTGATACATGGGCTATGAGCATACAGATGATTTCTGGATTTATATTTTAAATAAACAGATTTACTACAGATTCAGGTGAAAAAAAAAGTCAACTTCAGTAGTAAGAGTGCAGATTCTTCTTAAATTCAGGTAATTTCTAAGCTGATATCCAGATTAATAATTAATTTGAATGTCTTGGGGAGATTCTACCTCTGTACCATGGGTATCTTTATTTTGCAATATTGATACAAATAGAAGCCTTTCCTTTGTCACAAAAATAAATATAATAAAAATAACCAAAAAAGAATGAACCATGCTGTCTTGTATGGCGGAATTTTTCCTTTCAGTGAAACAGTATTTCACATACAAAAAGTGACGTATTGTAGCTAAACTCCTTTTTGCTGTATCCACAAATATTGGACTTATCTTCATAAATATCTGTGCTGGGGTTTTTTCTAGATAACAAGGCAGCTAATTTTACACAAGGCTTCTCTGAACTAAACCTGGAGCAGCGTGGAGAATTCCGCAATGTAGAAAATGAATCCAAGGTTTGAGACGATCTCTTAAATCCTTTTTGAATACCTAGGGGTGGGAGGTTTTCATCCTCTCTTGAATGACATTTTATCATGCAAGGACTTCTGAGATATCTGTGTGTCTCATCAAGTTCCTTGACGTGACTGATAAACTGGAATGTTTCAAAGGATATTTTAACCTCGGAGGTCAGAAATTTAGCAATATCGAAAGGTGTTTTGTGGGCAAAATGGGCATAATACCTCTGAAGTTATTCACACATCAGTGCGTGTGCTTATCTTCCTGATAATGGCAAAACGTTTTGCATTTGTCCAAGTTGTGCATTTTGGATATGGGACTAGAATGTGCAAGACACAGAGACAAATGGAGCTTCACAGGTCTCACTTTTTGTATCTGGTTTAGAAAACGCCTCAGGACACCTTGAAATTAGAAGTCATAAGGGGCAACATGCAAAGCCCTTGTTAGAAGGATTAAAAGGAGGCAAGTGTTTTTAGTAAGCTATTGCAGAGATCTTGGTACAGGAGAAAAGATCTCTTTTGTGAGATCCCTTCTTAGAGGCCTTATGTGCACTCTTTAACCACAGCATTGAATTCTCCTTCTGGCCTTTTCTCCATCTTTGTGATGACCATAGATATTGAAGGAGCAAGTTGCTCCATTTGTTATAGTTATTTAATTTTTTGAAGTTCTGTGCTGTAACATCTTTTCATCACCTGATGTTCATACTGCTGCAGAGCTGTTGAAAGAACTTGGAGTGCTGCCTTCATTTTGTCCTACTAAAATGCACAAAAGGAGGTGTGTGAGGAGGAAGGGACTCCAGTGGATGGAGTTTTTTATCTCAACCCAGGGTTGGACTTAAATACATGGCACTTGAAATTTTGGTTCTTTTCAGCTTTAAAAATGTTTTTGTTTTTGTTTTCAAAAGTGGGAAGTAATTTTAAATCTTAACAAAAAACTTGTAGTGTGATAGGTTTGTGCACTTCTGAGATTTCTGTTCTGCTTGCATCCTTTTACAGTGGATCAGTATGAATCACCTACTCCAGGTATTTATTACTGTTCTCAAAAAAAGCCAACTCAGATGTTTAACTTCCTCTAGCTTCAATGTGATCCCTCTGCCATGAAGCTAAAATCCTGTTTTGACATTGGAAGCAGTTGGGGTCTTCTGTCCCCATCACCAACTCAGATTGCAGAGTTTGGCTACTGAATCCTGCCTTTTGCATACAGATGAGAACCCAGATGCTAAATCCTTCTGCAGTTTGATAGGATGGGGGCAGTGTGCTTGGAGTTTCTCTGATGGTTTTTCACACAGGGAGGCACCATTGAGTTTCAGATGTTCAAAAATAGCCCACAGTCTTAGGTGCCTCTAACTCCTGGATACCAATTTTGAGACATGTTAAGGAAATATGAGTAAGTTAAATAAATTCATTGAAACTGTAAGCTTTTTTCTTCTCCTTTTTACAGACTGTGAAAAGCTACAAAATGGATGGACCACACAGAGGATTTTGTCTCATTATTAATAATGTTAACTTCAATAGTTCTCTGAGGAAGGGTTCTTGCAAAGATGCTGGTAAGTTACTGAAATGAGATTTTTGGAGGATCTCTGTTTCCCCAGGTGAGTTGATTATGTAGTGGTGCCCTATATTTTATTGTCTATGGTTAGTTAATATTATAAAACAGTGAAATGTTTGATATGTGTTAAATTATGTCATTTTTGTATTGTGGGGGAGGAGAGGATAAAGGACAAGTAACCACAGGGTTTTTCTGTTGGATTATTCTTGAATAATTTTAAGAATCACTTTTTACTTATCCTTTATCTACAGCTATAGTAAAGAACTAAAATGAAACTAAATTAAACCGTCATTCTACCTAATACAATGCAAAAATCCGTAATCAAGTAACTTTGTGCATACTTCTTACTTTGTTCTGTTTCCTCTGTTCATCTCTTATGAATGGAACTCTCAATAGTCAAAACCGCAACTGGAAAATAATGATGTGAGGAAGGTTTTGAAAGATCTTTTCTGAAACCAGGGAAGGGCAGATTCTTTGTGTTTTCAAGTGTCATTTGCATGCTCACTTACAATGACAATGTAAGCTTGTCTAGAGAAATCCAGGAACTCTGTGTTTGAGCTAATGCCATCTTTTTTTATTCCAGTTAACCTCTAGTTAGTACTAGTATGAGGATGAATCAGGGTGTAAGGTCTTTCCCCCTCCCAGATCAGCTTGCATGGTGACTTCATAAAATGTTTTTGTCTTGCCTCAAATTTTCCTTTTATCTTTCATTTATTTACAGAGCAGCTGGAGAGAGTGTTCACATGGCTTGGTCTGGATGTGAGGACTTACACAAATCTGACGTCTGGGGAGATTAAAAATCTCATGAAAACTTGGCAGCACGTGCAAGATCACAAAGACAGGAACTGTTTTATATGTTGTATTCTATCTCATGGAAAGTCAGGAGCAATCTGTGGGACAGATGGCGAATTTGTGTCAATCCGCCTGCTTACATCCCACTTCACTGCCAAACAATGCCCCCAGCTGGCTGCAAAACCCAAACTCTTCTTTATCCAAGCATGCCAGGGTGACAAGATACAGCGTCCTGTCTATGTTGATACTGATGGACCAACTCCTGACTTGTCTTCTGTGCAGGAGAGAGTTTCTCTTTCTGAAAGCATTCCTGAAGAGGCTGACTTCCTCCTAGGCATGGCCACAGTCGATGGATGTGTCTCTTTCCGGCACATTGAAGAGGGTACTTGGTATATTCAGGCCCTCTGCAGCAAGCTACAATTGTTGGTACCAAGGTAAATACTTGGCTCTGATTAAATTTTTCTTCTTCAAAGGTAGTTTATCTAGGAACACTCACCTATGTTCTAAGATGGATGGAATTAGTTAAAGTGATGATTTCACACTGATAAATTTACATTAACTCTCTGCTAGTACCATACATGTAATCTGTAGAATGTGTAGTTTATTGTGAAAAAACACTCAAAACCTCACATCTATAATCTTTAAGATAGCCCAGTTGATTGAGTGATATGTTAAAATATTTTATTCCACTATATTTCTTTATTGGTTGAATTAAGCAGGACAGAGCAAGAAAAGGTCTTTTGGTTTTAATATGACTCACATAAGGACAAAAGAGAAATTTGGAGAAAAGTATGTGTTTTCTTTTTTGTGTTTTAAATGTTTATACTCTTATCTTCTAGCTTATCAGGGAGATGTTAAGTGGATTGCCATCTGCTTGCTCACTTCTGCTCACTAATAACTTTTTTTTTATTTTTTTTTTCTTTTTCGGGCTGTAGGGGTGAAGATATTTTGTCAATTCTTACACAAGTTAATGAAGATGTGGCCAGACGTGTTAACCCTTCAGGGACAAAGAAGCAAATGCCTCAACCAGCATATACCTTAAGAAGAAAATTTATATTCCCAATACCTACGGCCCCTCCTCCTTCAGAGCAACATCAATGCTGTCAATACACATAATTTTATAATCTCATTTAAATGGAGTTCATCACACTACCTGTTTTAAGACAGTTAGCTTCGATGCAAGGCCTTATAAATTTTTTGTCAAACAAACTGTGAAACTGAAGGAGACACAATCAATTAAATTAAAACAATCAATGTGCCAGCTATTTACATTGTCTATATATTCAGAGTTATCAGTGTTGGAAAAACCACACTGTTTAACCTGTGTTTAACATTTTTGTACCTGCACAGGCTGCAGATACAATAGGTTTTTCCTTGCAGTATAGGGATAGCATGTAAGCTTTCATATTTAAAACAGGATTGTTAATGGCCTGGTTTAGACTCATCATGTGTTATTTTGCAGGCTAACAATTTAAAATCCTGTTTCTAAATCCACCAGCTATGTTCATAGAGAGAAGAAAGTGGGAATGAAGAGACAAAACCTTAAGTAGTATGTGGAAAAGGATTTCTTCAATCTCTAATGAAAATTACATTTAATTTAAGAACCAGTTTCCAATTGAAATCAGCAATTTGTTCCACAGTACCCTCAAATGGCTAGCATAAGCTTCAAATCCAATGAAGTTTTTCAAAACTGAATAAAGCAAAAATGCTGCTTATTATTCCCTCTGTAAAACCTTGTTATTTCCCCATCACTTCTGAGAAGATTTATGGTAGAAGATTTGCATGCTGTGAAATACAGCAGTCAGATTAACTTTGTTAAGCATTACATTTTAAAATTATCATTTGTTGGTTTAGGACCTAAAATGCAGTTAGTTTGTGAAGGCTCCTATGGACTAAGCTGCTGACAGATTTTTGTGAGTTGACTGAAGTAATGACATCTTGTTTTGTTATAAACGCTCTACTACATATGCCTGTGTTTTTCCTGTTTGTTACTATGTTAAATTCCTACTTTTTAAGAGCTTGATGAGATAAACATTTTGTATTGGGGTAAGGGTTTGTCCTTCTGACTGATTCCTGTACTTTGTTTGGCTTCATGAATCAGTGAGGTTTTAACTGCTTTAGGGTTTAAGCTGAAGTGAAATTTCCTCAAAATACTCATTGTTATATAAGTTTTCAATACCTTAAAGTGAAGATAGGAAAGAATACTGTCTAGTGCTATTGGGTACAACTTCTTGCTTGCACTATTTTTAGGAGGGGAGTTTTGCATCACACAGAGCATTGAAATGCAGCCAGTTTTCCAAAATATGATGGTCCCTTTATGATAATTAAGAAATCACATTTATGCCACAGATAAGAAAAATATTTTGTTCTTTAGTGGAATATATAACATTGCGATGGAATTGTGAGATTTCTGGCTTGCAGTTACTGTCCAGACTTGATGCACTCATTTTGTATGTTTAGGAACCAAATAAATTTTTATCAGTCTGGAGTAACCATTGACTTTGTTTTGTTGGATCTTATTTTCAGTTTTAGTTTGGTAGACAGGGAATGCCATCATGTTCTCTTGCTTTTTCTGTAGACTTCTGCCTGGGTGATCACTGGGTAATCCCCAGTGAAATCACAGGTAAAGGCAGCCAGAAGAGTGAGCTTACTGAGCCTTGCGTTCTGTGGGGGGAGGGATCCACCCTTGTGAAGTGTGAAAGCCTGGTAAAGTCTCCCTTGTTCGTGAGAAGTTTGTGTAAACAAAGTTTACACTACCCCAATTTGGACTATTTAGTGTGAGTATTTCACTTGTGTGTATCGAGGGCTGTGTTTATGTGGCTGCACTGTGCAATACCTGGGTGCATGCAGTGGTACTTGTCAGCACCAGCCCAAAGGCAGGGCAGGCTGGAACTGGAGCTGCTGTCCAGACACTTGGGCATTTCTGTGTGATCCCCTGCAGGGTGTTGTGAGATGGAAGTTTGCAGCTCTTGGTGAGAGTGGGTCAGTTTTGTACAACTCAGGTATTCATCAGCATCAGTCCCTGCTGTCCACACTGTACACCCTTCCTGTAACTCCAGTGACACAGAGCTGTGCCAGAAAGAAACTGGTCACAAACACAAACAAACACGTGGTTGGTTGCTGGTGAAGCTTACTGGTAGCGTACAGACCCATGCATGTGTGCACTCTCCACCTACAGAATTAAGGAAGGCTTGTGTCTTGTGCAGCCCCTGCACAGACAGCTTTAAGTGGAACTAGTGTAAAAAGCCTTCTAGGGAAGTTGCTGTCTTGGCAAGATCATGATCTTCAAGTGGTAATTAAGTTTCCTGGTATCCTGTCCCTTGTGTCATTTCCGTGCAGGAGCTGTGTGTCCCGCCTTGTGCCAGTGCAGGCGACAATTGGTAGTTGCTGAGCAGGCAGGAAGCTGCAGCAGTTTTCCTTCCTCCAGATCACCCTTTCCAGGGAGATGAAGTTTTAGCAGGCTGCACAAGGAAAAGATTGGGTCACTGAGACAGTTCTGGAGGAAACCAGAGTGCAGGGGAGCCGAGGGAGAAGGACAAACTGCCTTTAACAAAAGGACAGTAACTTTTCCAGGAAGGGCGAGAGGAAGAAATCAAAAGTGAAACTAATAGAGACAAAAGGGGTGGACCTTCCAGCTGCTGATTGAGAGGAGAAGCCATTATCTATTTGTCATAGTGCACATCACGGCACGGTGGCTCTTCCAGACTGCAACTGAAGTCTTGGTTCAGGTAAGACACAGAAGAAATTATGGAGGGAAAGAGATGCTGAGACTTGGAATGACATGGAGACAAACATTTTGGACCTGAAGATGAAAGAGTACTTGTGGTGTTCCTCTGTGCTGTTCCCAGCCTTTGGACGATGGTGCAGTTCCTGCCAGTGAAACAAGGTTTTCTGATCTCTTACTGGAGTGTGCCTTTTGGAAGGCATTTATATGCCTCATTCTATCAACGGGTACAGTATTGAGTTTGTAAAGATAGATAGGTTGAAATCCATGAATGATTGTTTCCATTGCAAAATTTTTATAAATTTCAGCACTCCTCTCTTCATCATGCTGCCTTGAAGGTCTGCTGAGAGTCTGGTAGCCATACTGAGTGCTGTTTTATTTCCTGCTTCGTGGAAGATTCCAGCAACTTGCATGCTGGGAACATTTTCATTGAACGCTAAGTTCTTTACTTTAAAGACAGCAAAGATGTAAGAAGTTAATTATGTTAAAATTCTCCTCTAAATGGGGAAGTATATTACATAAATAATTTAAGAAGAATGTTTAGTTGTTGATTTCCCTGAATTTACTGAGTGCTGCTACTGAATTTGGTGCTAATAGTTGGCGTTTTTCTAAATTAAAAAAATATCTTCCTGTTAAAAATAAACTGGAATGAGTTGGAGAGGGACTTCAGAGAAAGGAGGTAAGTCATGGCAGATCTGGTGACACAGCAGGGCAGTGGGACTGAGATATTTTAAATGAAAATATCTTTCACTGTTTTTTAATTAGAATTTGTGTGTGAAAGCAAATGTGTGAGCTGTGCTCTATGCTAGAAAGCACTAGGTATGTTGCTTAGTTGTTGCTGTAAAACAAGAGCAAAACCTGATTACTTCACGGCTTGTTTACCATTTTTTCTCACACGTTCTGTAATAATCAGTTCTCTGAAAATGGAAGTAGCTGAAGTAGGGATCTCCTGTTTTATTAGCATTTTATTCCATTGTAACATATTTCTTGGAAGTCATGTGACAATACCCTATTGTAAAAAAGGCAGACTTTTCCTGGAACTTTAGAGACTGGCCGTCTCACTTTCTTCAGAGTTGTTCTCCCATGTAAGTGATTTAAAATTACTACTACAATTAATATTAATTTTACTGGTATCAGTTGTGCCTTTAAGTTAGCAAACTGGGAGAAAAAGACAGCAGCACTTAAATATTGTTTTAATTGTGCTTCCTGTAATTACAGACAAGTTTAAATGTAACATATAGGTGGCACATGTCTTCTAATTGCAATGATTTCATGGGTTTGAAACTTACAGCCCTTAAGAAATAAAATGAAAATTCTCTTTACAAGAAAGATTTGCTTCTATAAGCAATATCTCTTGTATCTTAAATTAAATGCATGATTTATGTGAGAAAGAAGATCATTTCATAGCTACCTACCAAGAAAATATTATTCTTTCCTGTGTGGTTATATAAATACAAAGTCAGGTAATCACTGAATTGTGAGGTTAAGCACATTCAGATACTATTGGTTTATATAGGCTGAAGGATATGGATTCCTGCCTGTTCAAAAGTTTGGTTTGAATGGATTTAAAGAAAACAGTATTTTGGGGCAGAACACAAATTGTGCTGTGTCACAACGTGTTTCACTGTTTATCAGTTTACTTGAAATGCAAAGGTTTCAGATTCAGTTGTACATTTACTAGATTCAGTTGTACAGTCACTCTTGCTAACCTACACAATTCTGACCATGGGCGTGCCACAAAAGCTCCTTTGCTGTAGAGTGCTCCTGGGAGGACAGCAGAATACGATTGCCTGCTAATTATTATTTCCAGTTTCCAGCTGGGCTACCTCGGGGTACTGTTCTTGAAACATTTGCAGTAACAATAAGTAAAATAGATTGCAGTATTCCAGTAGTGTAGGAGTAGGAAACTACTCTTTTGTCATTGTCAACTTTTCTATCCCCCACTTCTAGTGTCTATAAGACAAGAGACCTGTTCTGAATGCATTTATACAGTTTCTCTTCAGAGATTCCCAGGTGTCTGACACCTAGGGCAGAGAAAGTAAAATGGCAAATGGGTCTCTTAGTAGAAGGAAGTGCAGGCAGGTCCTTTAAGTGCCAGCTGTAGGCTGATTTGTCTCAAACATTCTGAGCATTGCCACAGGAGAGGTGTGACCGGGGAGAAGGTCCTGAGGCAGTGGGGCTGTGCTGAGCCAACTCCCTGCTCCACCCTGAGACTCATGCTCCATCTCCCAGCCCAGCTCACTTCCTGGAGAAAGGCTGGCAGTGCACACGTGAACAAAACGCACAAGTCAATTTAGATAATGGGCATGCACCAGGCTAACTCCAGCAGGACAAGGGCTGGGCACCCAGTCCAGCAGGACAAGGACAAGGACACCCCCTCCCCCCTTTATGCCCTCTCTGTTCTCTCTCCATCTCCAGACAAAACATGTGGCAGCATCATCACAGAATCTAAGGACTGGGGATATTCTTTGCTTTCTTCTCTTTCTTGGCTTGCAGAGCTATAATATTTTACCCCATATTCCATTCTGAAGTTTGTTGTGGGAGGGAGGAGCTTGTGGAGACTTTTGTGGCTCAGGAGCCAGCACCTTTTGAGGAATTTGTTGTGGGAGTTGTAAAGTGTATCATGCAAAATTAAGGGCTTGTTAGCCTCCCCTCTTGTGGGAGTGTATTGTATAAATTTAAGGGCAGGTTAGCCAATACCTTTTGAGTTTAAATATTGGGCTGGTTGCCACAGTTAAGAAGATGGTACACTCAAGCAATGAGAACTCCTGGCACGTCCAGTGTCTTTGTTCAGCTTGACAAGAGGTTATAACAGACACCAACATGCCAATGGGTTGTCACATCAGTGGAGGCAGGTCCTTAAGTGTCGGGGGGATAGCTGGAAGGCTTGGTATTTTCTAACTTCCTTTTGTGCTCAAAAGTTGAATCCATAAGCCTAATTTAATATTTCTAAAGCTGATGGAGAACATGGAGGAGAAGGGAGGCGGTATTCCCCGCTCAGTGAAACAGAGATAGTTTGATAAGAATTATTCTGGCCTTTTAAAAAGGGTTGACATGATCTGTATTTGCTTTTAATATTATAATTTAACTGAGAGCTGGGAACTGAGTTTTAATTGATGCAGATAAACCAAAACAGGAAGAGGTGCTTTGGGTATGCTGGCCAGAAGCAGTATAAAAAGAACAAAGAAGCCAGATAGCTTAAAGTAGCTACACTAATGTGGACTCTTAGTCCTGTTATGGTGTAAAATTTTGCAGTCTCGTTTATTACATAGCTTATATTCCAGACTGGCAAGTGGCTGTTTCTCCCAAATGGTATCAAACTTAAAAAAAAAAAAAAACAAATCCAAAGAAAACCAGCAGCAACCTGCCAGGATTCTACATCCTGTACATTGGTACTTCCCACTGCCTAGACACACCATAGGAAGCAAGTATTATCTATGACTTTCTCTGCTAATGTCACTTAGTACAGAGGTTTCAATATCTCTTGTTAAGTCCAGAGAACTGAAGGAGCTAAGCATCAAAGCTACAAGTAGCAAGTCAGCCTCTCTCTATTGAAATACTTCTGATTGCATGCATTTATTTTGGGCTGCTCTTCATGATGTGATACCTCTTACATAAATCGTGTTGTTGTACTAGTCTTACTGACAAATGAAATCAACTTCTGCTTGTGTTTAGATCCAAATCCTGATGTGAAATGAGTACAGAATTCCACAAACTGCTTTTTGAAATTTCTGAGGCTTTGGTGACAGAGGAACTGGCAGCTCTTAAATTCCTCAGCCTGGACCATGTGCCCAGGAGGAAGCTGGAAGCCATCCATGAGCCCAAGGCCTTCCTTGAAGTGCTGCAGGAGAAAGACATGATCGGGGCAGGGAACCTTTTCTTCCTGAAGGAGCTGCTCTACCGGATCCATCGGATCGACCTCCTGACTGCCCAGCTGGGCTCCAGCCGCGAGGAGATGGAGAGAGAGCTCCGGGGCAGGGCACAGGTGTCACCTTACAGGTAAACACGGCAGCACGCAGGATGCAACAGTGCAGTGGCAACTGCCTTTTCTGTCTGCACTGCTGTCTTGTGAATATCCCAGCATCACTGTGTTCATTACACATGAATTCCTGCCATTGTGAGTTTTACATCTTGCAGTTCAAATGTTTAATTGTGGTGTTTATGTCTTTCTTGAAGGTCTCTCTATTGTTTATTGTCAGGCAACTGCTGTATGGAATTGCAGAAGACTTGACTTCAGAAGATGTCAGAAGTGTGAAGTTCCTGCTCCAAAAACAACTACCAAAGACCAAGCTCCAGGAAAATGCTGTATGAAAAATGGTCTTGAGAAGTTTTTTGCAAGGATAGTTCAGAGTCCTCTAGTTCTTGTAAGAAGGGAGGAAAGAGAAAGCAGTCTGCTCTCATGAAAATCTGGTTTGAAAACTGTGATGTTAGCTAATAGCTGCTGTGTGAAAAAATGGATCCTTATTTTTTCCATTGTATCTTTGCCTTTTTTGCTCTTCTGATTCTATTTTCTCTCCACCACCTGTCTCTTTAATCCTATCTTCTTGCAAGACCCATCAGGCTCTTCCTTTAATCTTTGCTTGGCATTTATAAGACAAATGTTTTTACAAGACATGTGCTATACCTAAGAAGAGTGATGTTTGCTAAAGGAAAAACAATGTTTTGGAGACAGAAAATCAAGTTCTAATGTGAGTTGAACCACAAATTTTTTTGTGTCAATGGGTAAATTTTCTTCTTTATTATAATGTGGAGTAACAACGCATTGTTAACTTTCCCCCAAAAGTATTAAGAGGTTGGGTGAGCTAGTTTAATATTTGTAATGAGCTGTGTTATAAAAATGCTTGGTATTATTAAGAACCTTCCTTAAAAGTCCTATTTGTATTGTGGCACGTAGAGGAAAAGTGGCAGATTTACCTCCAACTTGGTGGACAATAGAGCTTTAATAAACAAAATTAGTGCTGAACAGATTTTCTGTGATAGAAAATGGAAAATGGCATAGCTAAAGGACTTAGCAGCACTCCATAAGAACACAAAGGCACAGCAGGATGTTATGTTATCCTCATCAATGCTTCGTACTGCTGAAACAAAGCAGGATAGCCTAGTTATAGGCCATTTCTAATTGTCCTTCTTTAACCTTAGTGGCAATGGGTTTATTCAATTGCATTGCATCTTGACCCTTGCTTTAACGAGTTTTGGAGGAAAAAGTAATAGGTCAGTTGTCAGTTTAAAAAAACTGATAGTTTAAAAAAACAGTCAGTTTAAAAAAGTTTTAGCTGTCAGTTTCTGGGAATGAGGATGTTGTCTTCTGCCCTGTTGCAGAGCTGCCTGATACTGTGGTTATTAGAGGTCACTGGATGAGTTTGGGTTATGTGTTTTTGTTTTACCAGTCAATGTTGCAGCTCTTTCTGGAAATGGAAATAAATGGGATAATTAAAGAAGATAACCTGACAATGCTGAAAGATATATTACAGAGATTTAGAGCTGACATAAAGAAAAAGATTGATGCCTATGAAGAAAAAAAAAGAGGTAAATTTATTTAAGCTGTTTAAGAACAGATCTGGGGTCTTTTGTGGATTTTATGGCTCCATCCTTGGCAGCTTAGAAGTCCAGTAAAAAGGTAGAGACCTTATGGTACCCTAGGACAGGCAGAACAGCTTTGGAGAACTCTGATTTCTGAAGTTTGCTACTTCATTATCCCATAATGGATTCTTGTATCTATCCTTGAAGTATGTTCTGTCCCTTGGAAATGGCCTTCTTCTGCCTTCTCTTTGCCTTAAATGCAATTTATCTGTTCAGGAAAAAGTGCAGTGCTGGTTTTGGACCAGCAAAACTTCCAAGTCACTGCAAGACAAAGGAAGGGACAGGTGACTTAGGGAAACTTGTGTTGGGAGATTGTCAGCACTACCTTCTGTTAGCCAGGCCCTTTGCTCTTAGTCAAATGGAAGTCCTTGAAAACCAGTCAGGTGGCTAAAGTGTAACTTTCTGTAACCAGATGGGAAATTTCAAGGACTTCATTGTATCCTGGCTGTTGCACTTGAGGTGGTGCTTTCAGGCACCACAGTTGGGTGTTCCTTTGGAAAACAGGATGTTTCAGTCAATAGCAACTTCCTTCTAAACAACTCAGGTCCTGAGTTTCCTCAGATACATTTAAACAGTCCATGCAGTACCCTGCAAAGCTACCAAGCAGTTCTCCCTGCATGTTTTCGTGCTGCTGTACTCTACTGGTGTCTCTAAAAGAGCAGAAGATAATTGCCGAGGTAGGCTATTGCCAAGCAAGTCCTGTGTTAGGGAATAGCTTTCTAGTAGTATTGTTGTTATTTTGTCCTCTTGATAAGTAGAAAAAAAGCATGTTGTGTAGAGCCCAACACAATTAAATTAAATTTCATTTAATGACAATTAAATTTCATTTAAACATTTTTGTAACTTGTAAAATGAGTACTGTGATTTTGTTTCCTTGGTTAGAGTAATGGATTTGATGATTTCTTAACTTTTTTCCAGAAAGTTGTATTCAAAAAAGTGCTCTGAGGAGATCTTTCATTATGGTGGTATTTTGCATCCTTGCATCCACTCACTCAGTAAAGTTCTCTGGAGAAGAGACAGTAGCCTCAGAAGTAAATGGACCAGCATTTTGTGCTATTTTGTGCTAAAAATGAGTGTCCTCTTTCACTTATATATCCCACAGTTGAGAGGCTGCTGAATGGCTTGCCTGGGAGGACTACTCACATTCAACCTTTTATTATCTGTGTCTTGCTACCAGTAAAAGAGCAGAGGAGCAGAGAAGCAGTGGAGCACAGCCCTGCATGGCTTCTATAACAACCAGCAGTCTGTGAAACTGGAGCCAAGCTTGGCCCAGCTCTCCAAAACGCTGCTGTCTCACTGGTGTAACCCTCCACCTCACTCCTTGTTCTGTGTTTTTGAGTGTTGAAATATGTACAGTGGAAGATTTATCTTTGTGGTTTTAAAATGTTTGTTTATGTTCTCTTTCTTAGAAAATTATTCTAGGGAAGAAGTCCGCTATCCTGTGTCTGTGTCTGTGCATCCAGAGGAAAAAGGAGCAGAGGGGGAGACAGCAAAACAGGTGAGCACAGTGGAAGATTTATCTTTGTGATTTTAAAATCACACTTTGTTTATGTTCTCCTTCTTAGAAAATTATTCTAGGGAAGAAGTCCGCTATCCTGTGTCTGTGTCTGTGCATCCAGAGGAAAAAGGAGCAGAGGGGGAGACAGCAAAACAGGTGAGAAATACCTCAAGAGTACCTTTAAAGTATTTATCCATCTCCTGGGAGAGGGAGCATAAATTCATAACACTAACCAGGTGGAACAGCCAAGATGGAGGGGTAGGCCTTGGAACAATTCCTATTTTCCAAACAAGACCGAGCCTACTTTGCGGGGACCTAGTTGTCAGCAACCTTTTAAGCAAGATATGAACAAACAGTTGAGTGAAGAAACCAATCTTAATGATAATGGAGACTGGGACACTAAAGTCCTGGCCAGGATATTCCTGGATAGATATGAAGGGAACAGCAGAAGCCCCCCTACCTCACTGGAATTGCACAAGGACCCTCAGAGGAAATGGTGGGGTGCAGGAACTTTTCCTATGCATATGCAAATTTGTGTTTCTGGATCCTTTCCCCCATGTCAAAGTCATATCCTGACTGAAGAGAGAGAGGAGGAGGGGTGCAGGGAGACAATGCACATTTCTCTCCTCTGTAGCTAAATTGTATCCTTGGGCTTTCCTTTCTTGTTTCTTGGCCTTTGTGATTTTATTTTGTGCTTAGATAATGATGAACCAGTAATCTGTATATAGTGTATTTCTCTTTTGAATGCTTGGCTCTGCTTTCCTACCTGCTTTTTTTTTTCTTGTTGTTTGTTTTGTTTCTGCAGCATGGGAAAATATATAAGATGAAAAATATCCCCCATGGTTACTGCTTAATTCTTAACAACCACATTTTTAGAAATCCACGTTACAATAGAGAGGGAACATTGCAAGATGGAGGTAAGTACTTTTTAAATTCAATTATTGGTTTGGGTTTTTTCCTCTGATAATTCTTGAAAACTATTATCTAATCTTTGCTGTGAAGAAGAATCATGTCTATGGTACTCCTTGGCCTCCAGAACTAGAGTGACAGTCATGGTACCAATTGGAAATATATACTTCCAACATTTAGCTGATGGCTTAAAGAAGTATCTAATTTTGTTCTAGGAAAAAGGCATTGTTTTAATTGGATGTATGTACAACTAGAGAAAAAGTGATTATTCCACCATTACAATTCTTCATTGTTTTCAGTTCTTAGCTATCATAGAAAAATATTTTAAGTCCTCAAATTCTCTTCAATGCTCAAATAAATGCTCTGTAATTTTCCTTAAAGCCTGTCTTTCTGCAATCACTTTTAAGATAAACAAGAGTAAAAAAAGTAAAGTCAGATTCCTGAAAGCACATGTCACAGATATTTTAACTCCATCCAGCCCATTTACAAGCTGCTTTCTTCCCAGCTACTTCCTCTCTGCCCACACAACAATTAGGCCACCATTTGCTGAGAAGTCTTCATAGCATTGGTGAGCTATGAAGCATCAGCCATTGCTGCATCTGCCATTCTCACAGAATGAGGGACCTACTTCACTTAAGAGTGGCAGAATTTGTCATTCTAAAGAGGTGGCACTTCTTTAACTTGCCAAGTATTGTTAGGCATCTGAGACTACTATGCAATGCATAGTTACAGCTTGCTTTAACACAATAAACTTCACTAATTTGTGCCAATACAACACAATCTGAAACCTGTTTTTGTTTTAGACAGCATGATACTTAACCCAGTTGTGTTTAAAAAAAAATAAAATTAGGCAAATAAGGCATTTGGGTTTTTCTAAATAGGATTTGGCAGGCTAAGAGCCAGTCAGGTGATTTTACTGGTGGGATCTGAACACTTCTGCTAGTATCTGATCTACTACACAGAGAATAATGTTTCAGCATCTTCCCTGTCACTGTTATGTTTGTTTGTTATGTTTAACAAATTCCTTCTGATTTTTTCCCCAGAGGCTGTGAAGAGGGTCTTTAAGTGGCTTCAGTTTGAGACAATTGAGTATATGGATCTAGAAGGAAAAAAAATATATGAGACAATTAAAGAATACAGCAAGAAAGATCATAGAAATATGGACTGTTTTGTTTGCTTCATTTTCTCCCATGGTGAAAAAGACAAAATAAAAGGTGTTGATGATGAATGTGTAAATATTGAAGATTTAGTCTCCTGCTTCACTGGAACTAATTGTCCTTCTCTTGCTGGCAAACCCAAGGTGTTTATTATCCAGGCTTGCCAAGGCTCTGTACGTCATCCATCTGTTGCAGTAGAATCAGACTGTTCTGGACCTCTTGAGGTGGATGCTAGTCCTTTGACTTCCATTCCTGATAAAGCTGATATTCTGATTGGCATGGCTACAGTGGAGGACTACCTGTCCTACCGCAGTCGGAAGACTGGCAGTGTTTACATTCAATCCCTCTGTGAGAAGATGGAGTTGCTTTGCCCACAGTAAGTACTATTTCTAATTCTTGTCCATTTAGAGTATTGCAGATGTGCTGAAACACACTGGTTTGCATTTGTGCAATTAATGCTTTTCCCATTCAGGACAGTGGAGAACAGTATTTATTTTGAAATTGGGCACTGTTAGTCTTCTACAGATAAGTCAAGGTATAAGTGACTTCCCCTGTTTTTCCTGTGACAAAACCAGGGTTGTAATGCTGCAACGTTACACACAAAGAAGTGTGTATATGTGTGGTTTTTAACATTTTTTGTCTGGTAAGTTTTTTTTCTTCCAGTGACACGTGACTAGAGGTGAATTTGTTGATGATTACACAGACAAAACCCCCCAGTGTTGTGCAGGCATAATTTTCCTTGTGCCTTCCACCCATCCCCTCATAAACTTCATTTAGAAAATATGGCGTCCAGAAGAGTGGAGAATTTATAGGTTTGTTTCATCTTGGCGATCTCTTCTGGCTGTAACCAGAGCAATGCTACATGGAAGTTGCTTTTATTTCCCCCAAACACACTGAATTCTGTGGTTATTCAGTGGAATGTGCAATTTCAGTGGCATTAGGGTGAGGAAGATACCAGCCTTCCCTGGGGTACTTTACTGGGGCAAACACACATCACCTTCTTGGCCAAGCTGCAAGTACAGTGTGTTTCAATGTAACATCTCTTCTGTCTGTTCAAGGCGAGAGGATCTCCAAACCATCCTGACAGAAGTGAACAATGCAGTGGCAAAAAGAGAATTAGAAGGATCTAAGCAGATGCCAAAGATAACATCAACACTACTGAAGAAACTGGTCTTTGAAGTTCCACAATGAAAAGCAGACAAGAATACACTAGGTTAGGAATGACATCTGGGCTTTGACAGGGAAGAGAATTTACATGAGAAATTATCTGGATCTGTGTAGTAGCCCCAGCCCTTTGAGGAGGCATAGGACCTAAATTTTCCAAATTCCACATTGAATCAGTCTTCCAGTACCTGGATCTGTAACGGTCGGGTAAGGCTGTGGAAAACTACAGACCATCAGGCTTTTTGTCCTGCAGAAGAAGTGGAGTATGTTCAGTCTGGGTTTCAAGTGAGAAAGGACTTTCAAGTAGTACTGTAGAAGTCATTGGAATTGTCAAAGAAGTCCCAGTTGTGTCTAAGTCTCTAAAATGTGCAAAAAAAAGAACAGATTCAGAAAGTTGGATGCATTCCCAAGCAGCATGTGTAAGGTTGTAACTGCCTTACCCAGAGGTGAATCGTTGTCTGTCTTTGGAAGCTATAAATGTTCATGGAAAATAACATCCTGCTCCAGAAGGACCAAAACCCCATGATTAAGTTAGTTGGTTTTTTTCTTCTGAATATTTAGTTTGGCTTATGCCAATCATTTACTTGAATGAGCAGCTTAACTGCATAAGTTTTTCAATAATAAATGTTCTCACTTCGCTATTTCTCAGAGCTCTCAGGGCACAGTGTGTCTTGAATGACAGTGGAAGACTGGAAGGCAGTTCTGTAATCATGCTTCTGCTAAAATAAATTCGCTTTTTATATCACCTCTGTTTGTGGTATGTTCCTCTCTTGGATGAGCCTTCTGAGGGAGAAGTCAGCATGACAAACAGTTTTATCCCACAGAAGTAATTTTGTTCTTGTTGGAGTGTTGGCAGCCACCCTAAGGGGCAGCAGCTGGGGAGGTAGGAAAGAATAAGCTCAGGATTGCCATGATAATGGCAGCTGATGCCAGTAGGGCCATTCAGTAATTGCTTCCTCTGTGAGAAACTTGCTGGAAGGTGGCAGCTGCTCCAGAAGTGAAACTGTACATCTACAACATTTCTGTTTCTCATATTTCTGTGTCAGAGTTCAATACACTCAGACCAAGTTCTTTCAGCTATTTTACATGAGAAGGAATTGGATATCAAATTAAATTATTTGGTATCTTTGGGGATACACAGGTTTTTGGCTTGGTAGGGTAAGATCGCTACATAGGTGTGCTATCCATCATGACCCTGGACATTCCCAGTCATGGCAGAACATGGGTGGAAGCCAGCTCAAGTCCACTGTTCTTTTCAAAGTTTAAATATTTTATCAGTTGTCCAGGTTTTATACTTTTATGTTGGGGTGAGCCACATATCCACACCCTCCATGGTGGTCTGGCTTGCTCAAGAAGACATTATTCCTTGTTAATTGTCTTGGGGTACGTGATGATTCACAGGTGCAAATGTCTCCTCTAAACTAAGGTCACTCTCCAATTCTGATGTTGAGGCAAATTGCACTTCTTTTATTATCTGTTCTTCCCTGAGATGATGTGGGGTTTTTTTGTCCTTCTCCTCTGAGCTGTCCTTCACTGGAAGTGGGGGGCTATAGAGGGTGCTGATCAGTCACACCCTGTGATTTTAATTGATTTAATTGACTTGGTATTTTATTCTGCCTGTTAAAATCCAGCTACCTCCATAGTTTACCATTATCACTTGTGGATGAAGACCTACTAGGAGGAAGAGAAAACCCCATCAAAATCCTTTAAAGAACCACAGAACAGCCATACTGTGAATTGATATGTAGATCATGCAGCAATCGGGCAAGGACAAAACACACTTTGAGTTTTGCGGTTCTGAGCAAAGTGTGGCTGGTGGGTTTTTGCACCGATTTGTGTCCCTTGCACAGAGCTGACTGGTAAGAAGGAAGTTGGTTCTGCAATTTCCTGACTGTTTTTTCTCTCTAGTACAAGCTAGACAACAGAGAGGGGCAATTACTTTTTCTCTGTGAAGGCCCTCAGCTTTGCCCTTTCTTTCCTATCAGCTCATGGCTGGGAGGCCAAATCCAGTCAAAAGCCTGGCACTTAATTCTATTTTGTTTTCAGACAGCAGAAGCACTGCCACCAGAAAGTGGGGCCAGATGTCTAGTAGGAAAGAAAAGCTGGTGAGTTGAAGTTCTGCAGACTTAAACTGAAAGCAGGCAAGATCAGAGTGGTGCTATTTGAAAAGGAAAACACTTACAAGAATTGGGGAGGACTGTTAGCTAAAAGAAGAAATAATGCTGTCCAGGAGCATGAGCCCTTGCCCAGTCATTCACATTTTGCTACCTATTCTTTCAGTTTAACAGCAGTCTTGAGTGTTCAGTCTTTTTATTCTGACCCCTAAAAAATGTGGGCACATTCTCTCAGAAATTATTCAAATCTGCCTCTTTTCAACTAGAGGTATTTCAAATGATGAACAGAGAATGTCATGTTTAATCTTCAATGATTCTTTGCAATGTGCTAAGAAATATAAGTGAGATCTTTGGGAATTCATTCATTCTGCGCGTCCTTTCTGTAAGTGTGTCTTTTCTTGTCACTCTGTTCTATTATTGACAGCCACTGGAACTCCCCCAGCCACAAACGTGGCTGGCTTTTGTGGATGGCAGCCATACATGGAATGTTATCCTGGCACATCTCTTGAGCTTGGCCTAAGTCTTCTATATTAATATGTGTAGCCACTTTGTGTTTAGGCCTGACTTGTCCAGGTATGTGAGTGCAAAGATGGATCCGTATGTCCTTAGAACAAGACAGGAAGATCTTGTTCTGACATTTCTTAAGGAGAGGTCAGCTTATGGCCTGTTGAAAAATGCCTTGCTTTTTGGATTCCTTCCACCTTTGACCCAACTTGCCATGCATATAGTAACCAAATATCTTGCATAGGGTTTGAACATTGATAAGGCACTTCTAGGATAACAATGTACAGATTTCTGTTTAATATATTGTTTAAATGTTTTTTACTGGATTTTTGGGAAAGGAATGCTGGTTTCAAATCAGTGCTCAGCAAGAACATTGGTTCTTTATTCGACAATATGGATGTGCTGAGGGTTGCTCTCTGGCTCAAAATGAGCATTAAGGTGTTACAGTTCGTTTTCAAAAGGATGAAATTCCAGTAGGTAAAATCTCTCCCCTCTTGTTGTGAAATACCATCTATCCATAGTGCTGCACCAGAAGGTGAAGTGGAGGTGGTGCAGCACCCCAGAACCCTTCTCCACAGCGTAGTGCCTGGTCCTGCTGTAGAATTGCCCTGAGCAGATGTGGGACGGGAGCTGCTTTCCATGGCTGCTGGCTGTTCGGGGCCGAACGCCCGCAGGGAGGGTGCTGCCTTTTCTGACAGCAGCCCAGAAGGCTCGCAAGGATGGCGCAGTGCCTGCTCCTGTTGTAGAATTGTCCTGAGCAGATGTGGGACGGTGGGAAGGGAGCTGCTTTCCATGGCTGCTGGCTGTTCGGGGCCGAACGCCCGCAGGGAGGGTGCTGCCTTTTCTGACAGCAGCCCAGAAGGCTCGCAAGGAGGAAGGTGAATCAGTGGTGTTATAAAAGCTTCCTTCTCCTTGTATTAAAATCGCAGTGGTTTGGCCTGGGAACCAGCGAGGGCGACTGCAGGAGAAGCCCGGGCAGAGAGAGACCTTTGCATCCGCACTACCGGGTTCAGTTTGCTCAAGAATAGGCAGCGTTGCGAACAGACACAGCCCAAGACACGCCGCTCCCTAAGGAACTGCGGGGTGTTTCGCTCCGGAAGTTTAAATCCAGAGGGAAGCGCCGCCCCGGGTGGAGCTCCGCCCTCCGTCCGGCGCGGCGCGGCGCGGCCATGGAGCTGCCCCGGGGGCGGCTGCTGGCCGTCAGCGACGAGCTGGACGGGGCCGAGCTGGCGGCGCTGAAGTTCCTCTGCCGGGACCACGTCCCCTGGAGGAGGCTGGAGGCCGTCCGGACCCCTCACGACTTGTTCGAAGCGCTACAGGAGAAGGGCGAGCTGGAGCCGGGGAACCTGGCCTTCCTCAGGGAGCTGCTGTACCACATCGGGCGGATCGACCTCCTGGTTGCCCACCTGGGCTCCAGCCGGGAGCAGGTGGAGAGGGAGCTGCGGGCGCCGGGCGCGGCGCGGGTGCCGCGCTTCAGGTGGGTGAGGGCGCCGGGCTGGGCTGGGCCGGCTGCCCGCCTCCTGCCGGGACAGCCGTCACCGCCCCTCAGCGCCCGGCTGAAGGGTTTGACTGCAGGCGGTCCTCCATCTCAAACGAGAAGAAAGGGGAATATGTGCTGGGGGCACAGTAGACAAGAGAAGCGATGCAATAGTACGGAGTTAATTTGTGCTTGGAAATAGGATCAAACAATGCCCTACACTTCTTTTTCTAGATACTTGCTCTTTCAGCTGTATGAAGATGTCACCGAAGATGAGCTGATGTCTTTCAAGTTACTTTTGGTCAACGAATTGCCAAAAAGCAAGCTAACCCATGAGACTGTAAGTATCTCTTTAATACTTTTGCAAAATTATTACTATAATCCGTAGAGGCAATTGGGTTGCTTATGGGGGAATGAGCTTCACTCTTCTTTATGGTGGCACTCTGAAGATGAAAACACCACAAGGAAAGGGATGCTCCTGGGTGCATATGGGACTTGTTTGTGCTGGTGTCGGGCACAGCTTTTGCAGCAGTGTCACAGCCAGCTGTGCCAGGAGTGCCAGGCACTGAGGCCATCACATCCAGGCAACACAGGGGACTCAGAGCACTCAGTGGCCTTAGTCAACAAAAAACTGATAAGCACATTTACTTATCTTGCCCAGCAGACTTTTTTTTTCTTACTTTCTCAGTCATTATCAAATATAGAAAGTGATCCTCTGTGGATATACTTTATGATTTTTTTTTTTAATGCAGAAAATACAGATCTAAGCAGCAGATTCTTCTCAAGGCTAAATCAAATGAGTTGGAATTTACAAGTAGCCTTGCAGGAGATCCAGTGCTTTTATGCTGTCCCAGCCTTCAGTTCTGACTCCTTGGTACTTTGTTCTGTCTAATAAGTTAGAGGATTTTCCTTCTTTTCTTAGAGGGGAGACCATGAGAGGTGTTCTAGTAAATTCTTGGAGTGACCACTGTGCTTTGCCACTCACTGATGAGTTTCTGTTAATTGGGTCCCCTTTTGCTTCAGAGCAATCTCTACACCATCATGTGAGGTGTAGAGATTGCTTTGAAGCAAAAGGGGACCCAAAAGGCAGAAAAACCTTTTTGCCAGTGCTTAAGATGGTCACTACAGTGATTCTTTTGTGTTAGTTGAGTGCACAATAGCCACTGAAAGTTGAATGAAAGCAATCATTAAAAATATTGCTACATTCCTGTATGACCACTGTTAGATGCCCTGGGTTAGATCTTAATTAGATTGTGGCACCTCTGAGCTACAGAAAGGAAATGGGTATGTTTTGAGATGATGTTGGTACTTAACAGTACTTGTAGGTTTTGTTGAACTAGGATTAACTGGCTCAGCTGAGCTCTCACCTGAGCTCCCAGTTAGCTGGATTGACTCTGTGGGTCACATATGCTGTCACTGCATGAAAGCTTTAGGTGCACATGCTGCAGCTTCACTCCTGGTGGCAGCATGGAGGTGCCCTAAGAGCAAACTGCCTTTTTGATTACCCAGACAATGCTTGACATTCTCACTGAGATGGAGAAGAAGGGCCTTCTGGGGAAAGACAACCTAAGTATGCTGAACAGTGTCTGTGAAAAAATTAACATCAGCCTGTGGAACAGAATTGAAGATGGATTAAACCTGTTAGGTAAAACAGAACAAACCAGCCTCTTCCCCAGTTATTCTTGAAGTGATGTGTAGGTATTGTACAGCACTGATCATGAATGCTTTGCAGGCCAAGAAGAAATGCTCATCACAGAGGAACAGAGGGGCAGCACAGGATGCTATGAGGGACATCGGGTGTCATCTGTAGCACCTGGTCCTCCTGGCAGTTTTAATGACTCTTCCCAGGTAATTTAGTTTATTTCTTAGAAACATTATAATTTTATCTTAGAAGAACTCACCCCTCCATGAAGTGAACAGTTGTTCACTTTTAAAAGCACTGTCTAGAAAAAGAAAAATGCACAACTCTGCATCCTTTATTCTGAAGCTGTGTCACAGGCACAGCTGCTGCAGTGCTGTACTTCAGAAATATCTGCAAGGGTACCAAGGTAGGCTGAGTTTATGATACCAGGAATTAGGCAGTTGGCAGCTGGCTTGGCACTGAGATATGAGTGAACAGAGCACCTTGTGTGTGCTGAGCCTGACTTTGGTTGTCCAGCAGGGTGCTGTTCTGCACAGACTGCCAAAGGCAGTGGGGCAGGGCACTGCCAGGCCCTGGGAGCAAAGCTGTTGGGGGAGAGCTGCCTGAAGAGGAGGCCAGCTGGCTCTGGATCCTGCTCTGCCACTCAGCAGCTAAGGAGCACTTGGAGGAGAGCATAGGAGTTTCACCAGGATTCTTTCTTTTCAGCTGCTTGAAGCTTACAAAATGACCAGCCGACCCTGTGGAGTGTGCCTGATCCTGAATAATCACAATTTTGCAAAAGCTAGGGAAGGAGTGCTGGAACACAAACACATGAAGGATCGGAATGGGACAGACGTGGATGCAGGTACAGTGAATGTTGAACATGAGTTTGTGAATCTTTAAAAGTAGAAATCTTGTTTCTCTTTCTAAAGGTCTGAATTTCAGTCTTCCCTTTCTAGGATTACTTTTGTTATAGTGGCTCATTTGGCTCTGTTTACTGTGCTGACAAGTCCTAATCAACTCATCAAGTTTTTAGTGCCTGACACTGAACAACTGACTTTAGTGAATTTTAGTGAGATGACTGAAACCTTAAGTAGCACCCTGAGCCTGGACTTTACAAGATAGGCTAGCTTTGCATCAGCCTTATGCATACTAATTCTAAAATATGCACAAATATGCAAGAAAACCTTTTAATGACAGTTAAGGGAACTCAGAAGAGGTACAATTAGTGATTAGACTAGTAGAGTATTGTCAGACCAGGAATGTAGCTATGTGGATGTAGTCATGTAGCAGATGACCAATTATGTCTAAAAATGCGATCTGCAGTTGGCAGAGTCCAACTTTCATACAATGAAATGTCTCAAATTTCCCTTCTCTTTGCTTTCCAGCGGCTCTGAGGAATGTCTTTAGCAAGCTTCATTTTAGAGTAGAAGAATATAGAGACCTCACTGCAGATGAAATCCGTGAGACTGTGAACATCTTCCAGAGTGCAGACCATGAGGACAAGGACTGTTTTGTTTGCTGTATCCTGTCTCATGGGAAAAAAGGCATTATATATGGTGTTGATGGGCAGGAAGTACCTATCAGGGAACTGACCACTTCTTTCACTGCAGAGAATTGCAACTCACTTGCTGGAAAACCAAAAGTTTTTTTTATTCAGGCCTGCCAAGGTGATGCTTTCCATAAAGGTGTGACCATCGAAACAGATTCTGGAGAGCAAGATTCTTCTGTAGAGCAAGATGCAAGGCTTCAACTTGACTGCATCCCTGCAGAGGCAGACTTCCTCCTGGGCATGGCCACCCTGCAGGATTATGTCTCCTACAGAAGTCCCAGGGAGGGAACCTGGTACATACAGGCACTGTGCCAGCACTTGGAGTACAGCTGTCCTCGGTATCTATGTTTCCATAAGCTTATTTTTGGCAACACCTGAATTTTCCTTCTGGATGACAGATTTAGATGCAGAGCCAGATAATATGCAGTGGGAATGCTTGCTCAGAGTGAAAACAGTGATGTATGACAGATCAGCATCATACGAACTGTTCAAAGCAACTTAGGGCATGACTCTGAAACCTATTAAAACCAGGAGCTGTTAGCACTAGTGTATATCAAGATAGCAAGAATGTTACATTGCTGATGTTAACTGCCTAACACAAACTGTACTCCTGTCTTTGCAGAGGGGAAGATGTTCTCACCATCCTGACAGCAGTAAATGAAGAAGTGAGCAGAAAAACTTGTGAGCGGGACGCAAAGAAGCAGATGCCACAGCCCAGTTTCACCCTGAGGAAGAGGCTCATCTTTCCTGTCAACTAAATGGGAGGGAACTGCGTGGCAGGGAGAGCTGCTGCAGCCTGGAATTGGCTGGTTTCAGAATTTGGTCAAACACAACAGACTTTCTCAATGCCTGTTCTTAGCACAAGGGCAGATATTTTTGATTGAAAAAACAACTAAGGAGAAAAAGCCTTAAGAAATTTTTATCAATGTATTCATTTGTATTAACACTTTATACTTGAGAGCATCTCTGAGCTGGTCTCTGATTTATCTCTGATTTATTTAACTGATCTCTCTCAGTGGTTTGCTGGCTAAAATCTACTCAAGTGTCCTCTTATCAGCTGTATACCACATTCCTATTGCTTTCATAAAGTATCTTTACAAGGCAACTTTTAGAAGACAACCATTATAAAGCTTTGTGTACTTTATGCCTGATCTTTGCAAAATAAAGGGCAGAGTGCTGTAAATTTTACAGGATATAGTCAGCTCACACCAGTGTGTATTGTTGCTTGTCCCCATGACTTAGAATCATTCATTGTTGGTGGCTTGGTACACTTCAAGATCAAGTTAAGCATTTGTCACCTGGCACCTCAGCAGGATGTGTCTGACCTGGATTTCAGCGTATCCTCTACGAAGAGTCGTCTCAACAGCGAAAATCAGTTGCTCTGATACAGCTTCATGGTTGATGATATCCAGTTACCCTATGTTCACTTACCTTGCTGATCTTTGAGTCTTAGTTCTAAGCACAGAAAAAGTCACTAGGCAAGTACCCAACTCCTTAAAACATTTTATATTGCCTTCCTTGGTGAGCATGCACAAAACTGCTTCAGTGTCTACTCCCATTTGTCACAAATCTATAGGGCTCACATAACATCAGCTACTGAGATGAAAAAACAACTATGGTGGTGTTGGCCAACAATGCAGTGCTAACACTAATGCTAGAGGAACACACTAGCTGCTGTAAAAGAGGGGAGGAAAAAACCCCAAAGCACCACCCACGCACAAAACCCCCTGAGGTACCAGAAAATATGGACAGATTAATTTAAAGTGAGGCTCAACACCTAAATACTGTCCATATCAATTTATTGGCTTCTAAAGCCACCTTTTCTGCAGATACCAACTCACTTCAGCTCGTGTACAGTATAATAATCACTATGAATTTTAGCCACAAAAAAGGCCTGATTTTAGGTTTGTTATATAACATTGTAGTAGAGAAGATGACATCTGGAACAAACCACAGAAGATCAGCAATATACTGAAAAATGGCATGTTATACATGTTTATTATCAAATTTACATTCCACTATGAAACAACAGTAAGTGCAAAAAGCAGATGGAAAAAATACCATGAAAATCCCAGACTGTTCAAACACTGTGTGTAAACCCCTCATGTAACAGCCACATGAAGCCCAAATGCAATTATTTTTCTTCCCTCTCTGTTGCTATTTGACTGCAGTAGATTTTTAACTTGGATCACAGGTATTTTGAGCATGCAGGTATCACTGAGTTTGTTAAAAACTAACAGTGAAACTAGAAAGCTTTAAGTTTGTGCTTTAAGACAATTGGAATAAGGTAAATACAAGAATTCCCTTCTGTCTCTTGTAACTTGCACAAACATGAGTAAGTCCTTTCTAGCATCTGTGTTTGACTCAAACCTGCAAGATAACAGAACCCTACCAAAATGTAATTCTCCATTCCTCCTACTCTACTCAAACCAAGATCTGGTGCAGGATGTCAGCCATTCAAGTTTGTCACTTCTCACCTCTCTAATGTGAGACAATGAAAACCAAATCATTCCTAGAATCATGGTAACTTCTAAAATGTTCTCAAAAACACATGTTGTTAAAACAGGTTTATCTTCCAGGTTTTGGCACAAAATGGTAAACTTGGAAGAATTATCAATTTTCCCTGTTATTGCAAGCCAGGCTTGTATATCCAAACTGTACATGACTATCCAAAGGCATAAATGCATGACAGAATTTGAACAACACTGCACCACAGCATAAACCAATTGGGTAAACACACACAAACACCATGGTATAGAGATTCTTCCATTTTCTTTTTGCCTTATGTAAAGTATCTGATGATACACCTCAGCTACAGAACAAACTGACCTCTCAACATCCACAGCATTGTTTGAACTGAGCCAGTTTATATTGCTGGGCTATGAATAGGGAAATGTCCCCAAGAGAAACATGCATTTCATTTATATGCTTGTAGATTAGTTTTACCTGAACCATGGTCTGCCAAAGGAATTCTGCCTTAGCTGATTTGCTACTCTGCTGATCCAGTGGCTGGATTTATCTCATGAAGCTGTCAGAAACACAGTGTAGTACCTTCAAAAATTTATCTGTAACTCGGGTATTCCTACAATAAACACATAAAATGGACGGACTTTTGACATGCTACACACTTCTCTGTTGGTACCAAACTGTCTAAGCTTTTGCTAACTCATTCCCCTGGAAGTTAGAGATACACAGCAGACATACCCGTCCCAGGCCACTGGAGACCAACATGGCACTCCCTCCTTTCACACTTATCTTATGTAGCTAGGCAGGACACCATGTGCAGCTAAGTACATACAAACATAAATACTGACATGAAAAAATTAAATATTTTTCACTTAAAAAACAAAATTAACCCGTATATAGTCTTTTAAATAAAATTCACCTTTTGTAAGTGTAAGATTTTGCTTAGAGAGCAAAAGGCAACTCCAGGAGTTCCGGAATATTTCTGTGCGCTGCTGACAGACAAGCTTCTGCTAAGAATCCCTGTGCAAGTTTGAAGTGGTTACTCCTTCTCCTTTTACAAAACAAAAATATCAAAGAGTCATCACAAGATCTAAAGAACTGTATAATCAGAAAGGCCACATTACAAACTTCCTATAAACAAGGTTAGAAGCTTTCTTTTCCTGCCCTACTCCATTCACCCATGCAACAATGAGGGTGCTGATTATGGAGGATGTGCCTAGTGGCAAATGCAAATCAGTGTGATTGCACTGATGCTTCACATCACACCCCCAGACAGCTGCCAGCTATACCCCACTTAATGGTAACAGGCAAGGTAAACTTAACTGCTTAATCTAATTGTATGGAAACAAATCATTTTATAATGTTGATAGGGACAGTGAAAATTTATATAAAGACTAAGAAGCTGTTTCTATTCAGGTCACTAGCAAAGACAATTTTTTCTTAAGTTACACAAAACATCTGTTGTAGATTGTTCACTTGTGATTAGAATCTTGTACAGGAAGGAATCAAAAAAGCAGCATGGGCAGTAATATTTTTATAATTAACACTCAGAAACCAGATTTCTAAAATGAAGTTCTTTTTTGAGTTGGAAAGTCTGCCTCAGCTATGTTCAGAACCACACTCCCTCACTGATCACTGGATTTCAATAGTCAGTAAAATGCTACAAAGAACACTAGCTTTTTTCTTCCTGTTTCTATATAGACACTGGCAACTTCTGCTCTTAATGAAATCTTTAAACAAAATCCTGCTTAAAATGAGAAATAATTGAATGAAAGGCATAAAGTTTACTGAGAACTCTCAAATAAACAGAATGTGTACTTGGCAAGACAAGAGGCAGTTTTCTGAACTTCCAACCATTTCCTTGAAGTATATGCTCTCCATTTAAGTCTTTTAAGAAACCCTGAATCAAGCACCTAGGGTTTATTTCCTTTTGCAATGCTGAAATGTGCCTGAGATATTTGTGTGTGTGTGCACAAAACTATCCTCATTTAAATAGATGCACACTACATTTTGGAAAGATTTCTTAGCTGGATGTTTTCACCCCAATACACACTTTTCTGCTTCTTAATTCTTATTCATTGCACATTTCTCTGTGTGCTTTGTTCACAATCTGGAAAAAAATTAACTTCTGTTAATGCCTAACTAACACAATTGCACTCTTTCAAAATATAAATCCTGTGTTTGTAAACCGAAGTATTACTTTCTTACACAGAGCTACAGATTCTCTCCCCTGCTTCTCAAAGTGAGGAGTTCAAAAGAGCACAGTTCCTGAAATGGAAAATAAAAGAATGAAAAAAAAAATCAAGGTTTTCATATTTGTTTGCTACAGAGAGGAACTTGGGCTGATAATGCTGGTCAGACTGATTGTTATTTTAATGTTATATTTAAATTATGTAGTCTGACAGCAAACAACTAGTAAATACTATGGGTGTATGATGGAAAAAAATAAAATGCCTACACATACAGGTTAAAGGGTTAAAACACTGAAAATGTCTACAATAGTCTTCACTTTTGACAAAGTTAAGACAAAATGCTGAAGGGGGTTTTGAAATAAAGCTTTGGTTTTACCTTTCTATCTCCCACAAAAACCTTCTTCCTCAAACCCAAGCAATGTTCCTTTGCTCCTTGGTCCCAACGCTTGTCTCTCCCACATTGTAACATGCACATGCCTTCTCCAACGTTTCTGTAACACACCTAACAATGCCTGTACTGGATGTTCATCCCTCAAATGATCTACTGTGCTCTAAGTCAAACACCTTTCAGGCCAGTTAGTCCTCCTTTAGTATATCCATTTTTGATGACTGTGTGCAAACAGGAGCTCCCAGTGCTCCAATCATGGCTGGAAGACTCTGGTTTCTTCTCAGTCCTGCCATTAAGTTGCTACCTGCATTTAAAAACCCAGCTGAGTCCTGCCTCTTCAAGCCAGCCTCTGGCCCCTGATTCTTGCCATGGTCCTGTGTTTCAGGGGGCTTGATCACCCTGGCAATGCCCAGCCTCTTCAGTCTGTCCACGAGGCTCATCTTCAGCTGGCCTGCGTCTGGGACGTTACGGGAGGGCTTTAGGCCATACATTTCCTGCAAAAACGTTTCTGCTGGTCGAGAAGCCAGGAAATTCTCGGAGTGATGCACTCGAGGCTCAAACAGTGGGGGGGAAGGACAAGGTGAACGCGAAGGAGAATTTGGTGGAGTGGAAGGAATGGGAAGAGTTCGGGAGGGTTGCAGCAAAGGCAGTTTTTCTAACATGGGGCTGTCGTAAACCTTGGCAGAGATGCCTCGTTCTTGCAAAAGTTTAGCCAGGCTGCTTGTGCTGCTGAAAGTAGTAGTTGAGTCTCTTCTGTTGGTGAGAAATTCTCCAATACTTAGTCTGTAAGGAATGGCTGGAGTGCTCACTACTGGGTTTCCAGTACTGCTGCCAGTATTCCCCAGTGAAAATGAGGCACCCATGGAGCTGAAAGAAAATAAAAATTAAACAGAGAATATACACACATTATATGTTTTTATACCTGATCTTCATTTGCCTTTTAGTATACAGAAGACTCAGGAAAAACCTTAACTATTGTTATCAGCTGTGACAGCTTCAGTACTCAGAATTACTGTTCTGCAAGGTATCAATGAATTTACCTTCTGTGATCACCTGTACTCTATTAGATAGAATATTAACATAGTTGTCCAATTAATTAAAAAAAATAACAGAATCAGAAAATAAATCAGCGTGGAATCTTTTTTTCCACAACAGCTGTATGATATAAGAAAACTGCTACTTAAGAGTTAAAATATAATTAAAGTTACCTTGTTTTAACTCTCAGTCCACAGAATTCCCAGTTTTCCTTTGTAATTACAACTATTTTTATTAGTAACGTCCTACATGTTGCCTAACTGCCTTAGTATTTTTAAAACTGGTCCATGTATCAAAAGCCAGAAAATAACTGTTTAATCCTACGCAGCAGCATTCAGGATGTTAGCAGTCTTCATACCTGGGAGTAACTTGAGTGACATCAGATGGGTGAAGGATCCTACAGGTAGTGAAGGTAAATGTGGAATTTGTTGAAGATAGACACTTCCCTGGATTTGAGGCTGAAATGTGAAGAATTTACATCCATTAAGAGTAAAAATAAGGAGGTAAAAGAATGAATCAATGTTTAAGACAATGTTATTATCACCACTAATTTTTTGAGTCCTTTTTTTTGAAGTAAACTACAAGAACAGCAAAGACAGCATTACCACACAGTCAAATATTTTTCATAGAGAAAAGGACACTGCTATATAGACTCAGTAAGAAACACTAACCATGCTTCTTACCAGTGAGTGGTACTGCTGCTGAAGTCATAGGTGGCAGGAAAATGCCTGCCGCTGGCTTTGCCAATGCACATTTCTTTTCCTCTGGGAAGGACTGTTGTGCTTGAAATGTTATACCTCCTTCACCCTCTTCCTCATCATCTTCCTCCAGGTCAGAGATGTGGTGCACAGTATCATCAGACAGAGGGGTAAAGCCTTTAGTAACAACGCCTGGTCTTGGGTCAAGAATGGTGCCGAGGTTGGGTCGAGCAAGCTGCTGCCAATGAAAAAGGGTCTGAGATCCTGGTGTGACAAAAGAGAAGAGATTCAGAGAGCCATTACCTACTACTGTACCAAGCTACAAGAAGGCATTATAAAACCAAGTGCAGCTGGCTGGTGCCCACACTGTGATCCACAGATCCACTGGACAGCAATGCCAAGAAGCAGCCTAACACTAAGCACCCTCTAGGAAAGCCAAATAGGAAGCAATGCTGATGAACTCACTGCATGGAGCCTACCAAATACTACTGCTTCCTGTTACTGCACATCACACCTAGCTATACACATGATGATTTAGCTGGCAAATATAAAAGCCTTTTCTGCTAATGAGAGAAGGAAGCTCATCCTCTTACCTTCAATGGGTTTGACAATTTGCAACTTCTCTGGTAGGAGAACACGGAGATTACTAGAGCTGGCAGAGAGATCCGTCAATTCTGAGTTTGTACTTGGGGAAAAAGAGCTTTCTGTTGGTGTACTGCAGCCACTAGCCTCTTCTTTCTGCTCAGCCAGCAAATGCATTTTTCGGTCCCACTCCTCCTCGAAGAACTGCTTCTCACTCAGGTAGTTCTGACGACGCAGGGAGAGCCTGTGCAGAGCTGTGACCAGGTCATTGTCTCCAGGGGTTCCCGGCTGGCCAGGACTGTGAATGTCTCTGTGAGAAACAACAAACAATATCAGATATTAAGCCCATTAAATTAACTATTTCTCTATTACACAGCAGAAGTCCAGTCTGGGTTTAGTTTTGAATCAGTTATTTTCAGAAGAAGGTAACAGGCTGTGCTTCCTACTTCAAATTCTTCTCAGAGCTGCTCCCTGGGACCACCCGTGCGTGGCTGTCCAAGTGGTGCACACCAGACTGGAAGGGCTTTGCTGTCATAACAGCACTCGAGCGATTTGATCCAGGGATTGGCAATGGGGCAGGAAAGGAAGGGGAGCGGCCACGGATGATATTAGCAACCTTGACAGTGTCAAACACTCGCTTCTGTTGACTCCTGTGCAAAAGACAAACAAACAAATGTGGTTTTCAGAAGCAAAAAAGATATATTAAAGAAAAATCTCTGAAAAACAAAGTTTTAAAAGTCTGTGGAGACCCCACTATAAGATGTTCAGAAAAACACGATTGCCTAAAACACTCATGTCTCCAGGAGATCTACTCTATGACCTGAAAGATCTGAACCACTACTGATAAATGCTTTAGAATATTCAAAAGTATGTATTTTATTTATTTAATTTATATATGCTTTCAGAAACACATATTTAGTTTATTACTCCTTGCTCAGTATTATGAGATCCAAGAACAGTCTTCAGGGTTTTGAAAACTGTTACGTATCTTTCAGCTATAATGTCATTTGTCCAGCAATTTTTCTATAAGCATTAAACAGGGTAAAACTAGTACTGTGCATCAGAGAATGTGCATCAAAAAGCCTCAAATAAAGAATGAAATAACATCCTTTTAGCAATTCCCAGCTTCTTCATAGAATCAAGTAAGAATAGCCAGTTTCAAAATTGAAAAGACTACCAAATACTACAAACCTTTTTTTATTTACAATGAAAACATTATAGAGGGAATATATGCATTTATGGAGTCCTAGAAATCCATTTCACCTTAATTAACACAAGTCTATGGATAAATACCAAAATAGCACACGGAGATCTGAAAACATACTTTTGCTTGGAGAGAACAGATTCATCAGCCTGACTCAATTCCTTCCGCATCGTCCCTTCAATTTCTGCTGCAAGGGAATCCTAGAGAAAAATGGAAACCATAAGGGTTGACAAATTAGATTCAAATTAGATCTTCTTTCTGGTAATTTTAGCAGAAAATACCTGTAAAAATTACTTTTAACAATCAGCATTTGTTTGCCCAGTATCAGTATGCTTTGGACAAACCCTTCTGCCTCTGGATGAAGGGCATGTGGGACAGTTTTCCACCATGTGTACCAGGATGGGTTCAGTTTTCATTAGCAATATCTGCTTTTTATTTGTGTTTCTTTATGTACTCTGTACATTGGTTGCTTTAGTTAAGCTACAATTTTAAGAGCACTTCTTACAAGCGTACATGAGTGATTCTGTACACACAGAGCAACCAACCAAAGCCTGAAGAATTCCCAGATATTTTGAGTATGTGAGACGCTGTTTCTTAAAGAAACATTGTTGAGTTATAAAATTCACACCAACATCAAACAAGACACTAGCACAACTGAGCATAAGTTATAGAACATGCCAATTCCCTTATTAAACAGAAATGACATATGAAAAGGAAAAATAATTGCAGTGTCACAATAAGCCAAGTGAACAGTTAGTTTCCGAACTAATTTCCTAAATTTCTCCCTAGTGTACACATTGAAGAATTGAAAAACCAATAGATGAGCTCCTTTGCCTACTACAAAGTAGCTCTGGCTGCAGTTCCTGCAAAGGCTGCTGTGCTCCTAGGGCTGCTGACTGCCACAGCTGTGTGTGTCAGCTAGAGGTGTTGGTTACCACAGGAAATGCTCCACGGGACTGCGAGTGGCAGAGACAGGCCACAGAGCTGGCTCTGCTGCGCAGCAACTTCACTTCTTCCTGCGACTCGTGCAACATCCCCAGACACTCTGCATTCCGATCTTGAAACTCATGGAGCTGCAGGAGAACAGAGGCCATCACATGATCTCTTCAGAGAAAAGACAGAGTGAAACTGAATGAACTCCTACAGTAACCTAGAATGGCTGATTCAATCGACACTGTAAGATTCTTTCAGCTACAGGGCACATGCTCACAACTGGAATGGAAAACAGTCAGCACAGCACCCGTAGCAGTTTTAATGACAAAGCACAAAGATTCAAAAGAGGAAAAAGTATTATGAAATTCAAAGGAAAATACATTGAAAAAATGCAGATACACTAACTACTGATGCAAAAGAAGCAAAAAAAAGAGAACTGCCTTAAAATCTAATGAGCCACAGTACTGCTGACACAATCAGTAATCACACTAAAGCACTCTTTTTTTCATAACTAAGAATAGTAAGACCTCTCTATTTGAAACATACTCCTTGCCTTTTATACTCCTGTGAACTACAAAAATATTTGTGTAGGGTTAAGTAAAATAATTATTCCTTTCCTCCAATCATGAGACTTAACACAATGAAAGATTGAAATCCTACATAATTAAAAAGCAGTAGTTCCCACTCTCTCTGTTTTCTTTCTCCTGTATTCTATCTGTTCTATCTATTTACCTAAATGTATATTACAGAAGTCTTAAGTACCTCTGCTGTCAGTTGTCTCTGAGCATCTTTGGAGGCTTGTAAGTGAAGTTTCAGCTCCTCCTTCTCAATCACATTCTGAAAGCACAAAAAGGTGCTCATCATTTTCTCAGCTGACTTCCCCGAGAGACTGATCCTCTGCCAGACTTTCCTGGAACAGCCACTCTCTTGCAGTGCAACCCTGTGGCTTGCCAAGTCAATTTTTGCCTGCTGTGAGCACTGGCACACACATGCTGCACAGACACCTGTGCACACACGGACACTTTATCAGCATTCCCTTACTTCTTTGAGTTTATGCTGAAGATCAACAATCTGGGACAAAAGGGATGAGATCTCTTCCTGGTAGCGAATCACCTCCTCACTCTTCTCTGACAATTCCTCTGTTATCCTGGAAATCTGAGCATTTGTTTGCCCTACAAAACACAAAAGGAACTTAGTCAAGATTTTGTCCCACAAAAAAAAACCAAAAAACCAAACAAAAACAACCCCAAGCCAAACTTAAATCTCAGAAAGGACGAGTGAAAGTAAACAACAATCTGCAAAACCACCAATTCTTTTAGGAATTCAATTCATAATACACAAAATAGAACATCCATAAGGAAAAGACTAACAGTGGGGAAAAAGAGTTAATTCCAGAAAGGACGAGTGAAAGTAAACGGTAACAATCTGCAAAACCACCAATTCTCTTAGGAAATCAATTCATAATACATAAAAGTAGGTGCCTTAGAACATCCATAAGGAAAAGACTAACAGTGGGGAAAAAGAGTTAATTTCAAATGCAGGTATAACATATTAAGAACTAAGCATGCAGAATCTGAAATACACATGATCAGTATGTGAAATGACCACAATAAAACAACTTCAAATAACATAATGACTCATGACCAAGGCCAGACTTGGAATATGCTGGAGAAGTCTGGTTCTGAATTAGTTTTGTTATTCACTACCATTGTAAGCAAAGGCATTTTGTCAAACCTTGTCAACTGTAACATACACTCTTGATCCTAGTCACTATCTATTCCCCAAAGATGCACTGAATACAATTCCTTGATTCTTTTGTTTCCTTTTAGCAAGTACTCAACAAAGTGAGATGACAAAGCAACTCCAAGAGCGGAAATATCTTTATGCAGTGAGCCTTGTTTGTACCCTTGCCCTGAAAGCATTGCAAAGTCATAAAAAAGTCTGATCAATCTTGCATAAAGGTCACACTACAACTTTACTGCTTGTTGTACCTCACACATTTACTGCAGAACAAGGCCCTGCTTATGGCCTGTGAGCATTTAAGCTCAGTCAGATACCTTTTTCCTGAAAACGCAAATTTTAAAGCTGTAGGCAACACAGCTTTAGGAGAAGATTCTTTCTGTGAATCTAAATTACCTAGCATGCCTACTCATGCTATAGAATTGAATAAAAAATTGAACTCACAGACATTCTCACTGAAGAAAAATAGAGAGCATATTTGAACTAACTCCTATTTGCAAAAGATGCCTATTTTCTCAGTGGGATCAGAGTAAATTAATCAACTAAGTATCAATTCAATCAATCAATTTTAGGGCCATCTGTAACCAGAAAAATACAGCAGCAACCCAGTCTTCTTTATGGGGGTTGTAGAGAAAAAAATAATTTTACATAAAATTTAAGGTTATTATGCAGAAAGGAAGTAGTATATAAATGACTACAGATTTAAAAAGTAACTGTTATTGTTTCAAAATACTTAACATGGGTTTATGTAAGAATAGCTGCAATTCTTTGCAAATAAGCAGTCCCCAAAGCAAATACAAACAACTGCTCTAGACAAATTAAGCCACTTGCTAATTTAAATGCTTTGGTTCATAGCATATATTCTAAAACTAATGTGTTCATAGTTTTAAAGGCTATACACTGACCCATTTCAGTGTCAAGTGTGCTGAATATACGAGAATATTTTTTTATTTTATAGTGTCTGTAGGCTTCAGTCTAGAAAGTTATAGACATCACCTTTTATATTAATCTTCCCCTTCTAAACATGACACACAGAGCTGAATTTGAATGCCAGAGTGAAACCTGATGAAATACAGAAACAACCTTGCACTTGGGCAAAGGGCAAGACTTCAATGATCGGCATAAATTACTGAAGCCCATTTCTGGATTCAGGATTAACTAAGAAGGTGCAGGCACTAGGTATTTCACCTACCATCCTGCCATTGCAAAATACAGCCTGGATACTCACGGAGTTCTTTGACACAGTCATTGACCAGCTGCTGTTCCTTCTCTTCATATGTAATGGTTTCTGACTTCAGATGGCAAGCCTGTGTGAGAAAATTATTCATTTATCAATAACAATTTCAGTTTATCTATAATGTTATCAATTTTTACTTCTAAAATTCTTGCAACTGAAGAGTCTCCCCTCTCTTTAAAAATTCTGTGCAACTGTGTTTTCCATAACCTGTTTCCCAGAATTTTACAGGTGTTTTATGTGAAAGACAGACAGACACATGAACAAAGCCTGATCTCTTGGCTCTAATAAAAAATTGTTTGAAAAAGATGTAATTTGGTAGGGAAAATGAACCAAGACAGAAATCAGAAATAAGCAATTTAATTTGCTTAAAAAAACTTAAGTAAAAAAAATGTTTGAAAACTGACTGATGTTAGCCAACTCTCTTATGGCACTGAAAAGCTCTTAATAGAACAGCTTTTCTCCATATTCCCAACTTGTCTATTTAGACTACATTTTCTGTGAGAGACTGAGTATGACAACGTATCTAAACAATATGAAGCACAATATGAAGATTCCCACTTCTCTTTTGATTGTGAGGATGGTAATATTAAATTTAGCACAGACAACTCTTCTATACTCAGGACTGTTTGCCAGTAAGGGACTCACACTGTAAAACTCAGCAAATGGTTTTAAAGATTATCCCAGCAAACAGTACATTTACACAAGTGCAGGCAAATACACTTCTTTACATAGTGCTGTCACAGGAAAAGAAATAAAAAAGCAAATAGAGGCTCATTGTAATTGAGGCTGCTTCAATTCACTGAAGGTTATGTTATATCACAGAATGATTGAGACCTGGCTGGTCTGTAAAGTTGTGCAATCATATACAGGCTTAGAAGCAAAACAAAGGCAATCTAATATTTCTTATCCTACAGCACTACTAACGTATCCAGTTGGTCTTAGGGAGTTTTAGGAAGAATGTGCCTCTCAAGCTGAGTATTTTGGAGACAAAACAAGAAGTGTTTTCCTAATACACAGAAATGTATTTTACCGACATTAAAGGAATCTAGTCTAGTACTGGTATAACAAGCTTATATTGGGAAAGACTCACATAAAAGAAGTCAAAACACCACATACACACACAAAATTAACAATTCTCACCTTTCTTACAAAAAACACCCCCTTTTCTTAAAGGCAACAAAAATATCCCAGTTTTAAACAATGTCCTATTTTACAAGTTCCACTCTTCACTACCAAAGGAAAGGCACTGCATCCGTTGACTCCAATTCTTGGAACCTTTGCTGTTGGTTCCATTTTATACCATTTTTTGTCTGGCCATTTAGTCTCTATCCTTCTAATTGCATGTCTAGTGCCTGTATTCAAGTTTTACACATATGAGAGACCAGTTAAAATAGAGAAACTAATCACAAAGTCACAACTAAGTGTGTCTTTAAAATAATTTAAGTGGAAGCTTATTAACCCTTAAATACCTTCTGACAAAAACAAGCGCAACAGAATGGAATTCCCCAAATACTCCTGCTCATTGCAGTCAGATTTATGTCAAAACAAACTGCATGAGTTTGAGGGCCTGATGTGTCCAAGTACTTTCTCTGGGTGCTTAGATATCGTCCCATGCTTTTTCACGTACCACAACTGCACTGAGAACAGACTATCAAGGAACTCTGGAGACAATGAGGAACGAAGAAAGCAGAAAGATGTGGGCAGAGAGGGAAAGTGCTCAGGGATGATTTGCATACAGTGACACAAAACAGCCATGTGCTTAAAGAGAAAGCCTGCTGCTGGATTTGGAACCCCCTGATTTGTTGCACACTCAGCACTGCCCTCGGTGGGATGTACCTTGGATCGCAGAGCCAGGTTCTCCTCCTCCAGCTCCCGCAGTTTGTCCTGCAGGACATCCAGCTGCAGGGGATCGTGGCACACAGTGAAAGACTCGTTGAAGCGCAGCGGTGTGGAGCAGCTGGAATCCGTCTCGCTCTCCTCAGAAGCGATGGAAACGATACGCAGCAGGTCATCCTTCTTTGACAGCTCGTGCTGCAGCTGGTTAACCTAGGACAGGTGAACATCACCACCACGTGAAACACACTTTACATACACAATATCACACTGCATTATTTATCCAGCCTCTTGAACACCACTGCTCATGAATAGCTCACACCTCTATTTATTTATAAGAAGCTCTCAAAATCATAATTTTACCACTGCAAGAGAGACCAAAAATTCAAGACAGCACAAAAATGAACAACAGAACCTACTTTTTAAATAGTGTACTGCAAAATCATTTTCCAGCTGCCTTGATACATTATTTCATTTTAACATGCTAGCTATCACTTTGATTATGACCATTACTCTGAATTGTTGAGTTCCTGGAGAAAAGGACTGAGAGACAACCATTTACATGTATAGAGTGGTACTTTCCAGTCTGCACATTGAATGACCCATAGGACAATTAAAAACAAAAGACGAGAAAGATCTCATTTAGATAAAATATATTTTGCTTATCTACATTTTTATATGAATACCCAAGTTTATGCAGTCCTACAGCTGATTATGAGTGCATCCTTGTCACCAGCACACTGTTTTATACAAGCAGCTGAATCCATTTCACTGTAGCTTACATCTCTTGACCACAGGGTTATTTGTCAACTATTTAATTTTTTTTTAAGAAAAAAACCCAAAGAAAATGTTAGATCAAGAATTTGTGCTTACAGGAAGAGATGGAGTGAAGATCTTGATCAAAATTCACTTTTCATTACGCTTTATTTATTCATTTACTCTTAGTGTAAGCACCCCACTAATCAGCTCAGTTTCTGTTTCCTCACCTGTGAAGTTATGTAGCAGCTCATGTCAGATACCAATCTCTTATTTTGACTTATATTAGTCCATTTTTAGTTTAACAGTGGGAAATCAGATCTATGGTCTAATATAACCTAATGATATCTAACATTCTTATAATTTCTCAGTAATTACAATATGTTGTCTTCATATTAAATTCCTGGACTGCAAAAAGTGACTGAACAATGATTAGGAGAATGACATCTAAGCACACTTCTGTAGTCCAAGAGCACCAATCACCCCAAAATTATACATTTCTATTAATCCTCTTACCACCATCATAAATGGAAAAAAAAAAGAGAGAAAAAAAAGGGAATTAAAAAAAATAAATAAAGGGAAAAAAGAAAGAAAAGCAACCACTTACTCTGTCTAGAGTTTGTCCTAACTGTTCTTCCAGTGCTTCATTCTGCTCCATCAACAGATGGTTTCGCTTAAGGAGGGCTTGTCCAATTCGTGCTGCCAGTTCCAGATCCCGATCCTTCTGCTCACAAAATGAGAAAAAATGTTTCCTTTTGGTCATGTAAGGTTTAAATTCAGAGTATCTTTAGATTCTCCTAGATATTGCTCAATGCATCAGCACTCTGGGATCCCCCTTCACTCTCAAATGGATCAACACTGTTAGAAAATTATTAATGCTTCATCACTTGGATCCAGAACACATCCATAACTGGTTTTTTTGATACAGCATATTCTCTTCCACAGTCAATTGCAGTAACAGGAGGGGAAAGCACCAAACCTGGGGACAGTTTTGGGTTTTGTGCTGAGTACAAAGATTACATGGGCTCTGTTCAATCACACACACACACAAAAATCACACTTACTTAGGCCTGTGGCCTTCCCAGAGACACTTTATCCAGAACAGACTGCTCCGCATAAACAGTGGTGAAAGCGTAGAAGCAGAGGAGCAACAGGAAATCAGAAGAAAGCTGTTTCTTTCTTATACTCACTGGCTTCATGGGTGCCCATAGTTTTGTTACATTTTGTTTCTGAGGTGGTGCAAACAAATGGGCAGCAGAATTCTCATTACCCATGTGTTTGATAAGCAGCTCTTGAAGATAACCAAATGAAAATGGTCAGCAGCTGCACAAAATCCTCCCTCAAAAACATCCCCCCACCTGCTTTAACACAGCTGACAGAGACAAGCATACCTCAGCTAACAGACGTTTGACCATGTCAGCTTCACCGTAGTCTTTCTGCTCCCCATTGTCTGTGCCAAGAACTGAAGAGAGACAAACATGCTTATTTTATCGAAGGAAAGACAAGAGGATAGTGGGAAGTGGGAGAGCTGAACTCAGAGGATGTTTTTTATATACAAACACAGTAGCTGGTTGATGAAGCTAGCAGAGGCTATGAACATGCATCTTCAACTTCAGAAATGTGAAACAACACTCATTTGGGAAACTGATAAATGAGGCAGTGAACATTTGCACCTTTCAGCAATGTTAACTAAGACTTGAGGTGCTACCACATCTTTCAAATTTAGAAAAAGGAGAAAAAACTGCTCAGAACAACTTTTTGAATACAGCTAAGCAATTGAATCCTCCAGTCTGCTGGGGAGAGAAGGAGGAGTATATTGGAGAATATCCAAATACAGTTAAACACATACTTTAACCCTGAAGCAAAATTCCCACTAGGCTGTGTGACAGCTGTATGCAGGAAGCATGGAGACCCCTGAGACAAGTCATGAAAAAACATTTATTAAGTGCTTGACCATCTTGGAAACAATTAAGAAGCAATGAGAAAATATATGTCTGAGTTTTAGACGTAGTAGTAAATGCTATCATAGTAATCAAGTGACTCCAGTGTTTGAAGAGTCTGTAAAACTATTAAAAATCTGAGAAACAGTAGGATTGGAAAAACAGGACTGAGTGAGGAATAAGCAAAGCATGAAGGATTTGTGACACCTCTGAACAAAACACAGTGCTAGAACTGCAAAGCATTGGTTTGCTCTAGTTCATGCCCTGATAAAAAGGTGGTAGAGTAACAAAGGCATCTTAATTACCTTGTGCAAATTTGTGAGATCCATCCAAGGAGGAGGAAGGAAGTTCAATAAGAGCTAGAGTGACAGATAATGAAAGATATGGAGGGAAAAAAGAGAACAAAGAAGGGAAAGAATTAAAATGTAAGGAAATAGGTAATTTTCTGCCATGCATCTATCACAATCAAAAAATAAATGCATGTGCAAACATAGTTTTTACACTATTAACACTTTCTAAGTCCTTTTAGGGAACCATTTAAATGTAATTTTCTTCAGAAGCAGAATTACACATCTCTCTATCAGGTGATGAATGTTTGTGTTAAGCTCAGCAGCAATTTGCTCTTTTTGCTTCATGAAGTCAGGACCATTAAAGTGAAGAAGGCAGCAATATAAATTTAAGAATTACAGAAGTAATATGAATTCAAAATTAATTCCATCATCACTGAACTGCAAAATGGCATTGCTGTAGATTTGATCTCAATATTTCCTTCACTCTTTCACCTTGTTTAAATCTCATTATTACTCTGAATACACAGTGGTATAGATTATCAGTGCTTTTCTTTGTTTTATTGAGGACTGCAGACTCAGTTATGAGATAGTACAGTGCCAAGCTAAAGTGCACACCAACTTTATTTACCTATGTTATATAAGCTGTCTATACCCTTTCCATACATAATGCCCAGAATTAACCTTTTAAAGCATAACACTACAGCTATACTAAGATCAAAACCACGTTGCATTTTAGTAACAGAAGAAACTTCTTTGTAATTTTGAAAGACAGGAGAACAGGAAGAACAACACAGAAGGAAAAGTTTTATTGTTTCTCTAAAAGCCTAAAAGAAAAATATATCAAAATAACAAACCAAATGCTTTTCATCAAGTAGATCAGTAAACATAAAAACCCAACACATGCTGTTTAAGCATGCAGGAGCTTGAAACTTACAGCACTGTCACTTACTAATTTTATTTCTAAGCAGGGAAAAAACAGAAACTCTCTACAAAATTTAAAGTACTTATCTATCAGTAGCATAAAATGCATTTGGAGGACAATTTTACTGTACTACTTCGCTGCTGATACTGCCTGCTGAAAGGGGGACTCCAAACTCATCTAACTTACTGGTATTTGGAAAATTCACTGCACATACATAACTAAGTTGCAGGCAGAATTTTACAGCTCTCTTGTGGTTAACTGTTCCTAGAAGATGACGTCAAGTTATAAGTTTCTATCCAGTCCCTTTAATAAAAATTTACACTAAATCCATACTAATTCCAAGGTTACTCAGGTAGATAAGTTCCTAAAATCAAGAGCAAATATCTTTATTCTGATAACTAAAATGACAGAACCAACAGCTTTGAAACTTAGCTCTACATAAATTTCTGTATTTTCTCTCAGTACAGGATCAAAACTATACACAGTTTATTAGAATTCCCTCCTGAGAACACGTGTACGTGCAATACTCACCTTGCCAACTGAAAGTTGCAAGCAACTCTTCATTTTGGTTAAAATTCTTGTTATGGTGTGCCATGACTCTTTATTCATACATACAAAGTAGTTCCAAAGAGATCTTTTGTAAATCAGGATTTCTTACACTAGCACAGCTGAAGCAGAAAACACTCTTGCACCTCACTGAAAACACTGCCAGTGTGAACCCAATTGACAGACCTTCTTATAGACAGCAGGAGCCATAAAAAGAGGAGGAGCTCAAGTGCTGCAACTACTGTGTTGTTTTGGGGCTTTTTTCTCAACTACAAATTCACTCAAACCATATATTTAGCATTCTCTCTTGGAAAAAGTTATAAAAATATTTCCATACCTATATAGAGGAGGAAGATACACAGCTAACACCCCATGTCATGCTTCATGTCACATTTATTCCCAATTCCAGGCAACAAAGAAAGATTAAAATTTCACCTAACAAGTTATTCAACATTAATTATAACTAGAATTTGATTTATATCTGTATTTGTCTGGGACTCTCCCAGTATGTCCCTGTAGTTACTACTCTCAAAAAAGCTACTATGATTTCAAGAATAACTAATGTCTGGACAATTACTAGGCAACATATAAACTATATTTATCTTGAGTTTACATGACTCAGCAGTTACAAAAGTGTTCTTAAATGATACAAGAATTAGTTTTATATGTTATGCTTAACAGCTGTGTTTTAATTCCATTTCAGTCATTGTTATAAGAAAACATTTATAGCTTTAAAAAATCTGCTTAAAAAACACCTACAAGCAGTTCACTGTTTTCACAGGACACCTTCTCTATTTGAAAAAAACTTCCCTCTGGGAGACCTAGGAAGACAGTCCTTTCTGCAGTGCTTTGACAGCCAAGTAATACGCAACAGGCTTCATAAAAACTTTGTTGATAAAACCCCTCCCTGTCGCTGCAGGCTGGAAATGCAAGCTCACCCTGACTGAAGGTCCTTTTCGTCACACAGGTGAGGCGCCGAGCCGAAAGCTTCGGCAGAGCCGCGTTTCACGTCAAGCCCAGAGACTCTGATCCCACCTCTTTGTAATTAACACTCAGAGGCAAGTACACACCCCACCAACCACACAACTGCTTCCAGTGAACTACAAAGGCATTCACTCGACTGTAAAATCTTTTATGCTTGCAGTATTAGTATCAGAAACAGTCTGAGCAATAAACATTAAGAGGCTTTCCAATTACTTTACACAGTTAAAAGAGTTCAAAGCCTTCAAGTTCAACTCATAACAAGGTCACTCTAAATTGTTGAGTACTGCATTCTTGAGAGGTGATATTTTAATCTTTGTTATTCCTTTGCTATGCACCCTTGGGAAGTTTAAACTAAAAAGAACAGTGACAAAAAAATCCTTTTAGAGGTGGCATGTACAAGTAAGAAGTAACTATTACAGATTGTACATAAATAACAAGTTCACTCTTCTCTGTGGTTTGTTCCAATAGTTCCAATATATGGAGGAAACAGGACTTCCCCATTTCTCTGAAGAGATTACAATGCATTCTCTTCACAAGAAAACACTTAGAAACTACAGGCAATTAAGTGTTTAATTATTTTGGTAAATTTCTATTCATTTGCTTTTTAACACATTACAGGTTTCTTCACGTGACTGAAGCTGTCCATTTTCCTCTCTATCATTTGATAGGTTTAGGAGTAAGTTACTTAGTATTTTCAGAACAGGAAGGCAGTGATCAACATTGATCTAGTACCCACCTATCTGCCATGCATTCCTTTTCTATCTCCAGAAGAAACCACTGAAAGCACTTCACAAACATTACTGACACAAAACATCACCAAATCAACAACAGCATCATCAACATTCCTGGAAACAGAACTGCTTCACACTCATACAAGAGGTATACCTCATATAAGAGGTATACATCTCTTCTAGCACAGTTCTAGGTTCCTGCCTCTTTTTCACTATCACATATTCCCGTTCTTACTTCAGTGTGTGGTCTGATGATCAGGCAGTCATTAAACATCCTTAGTCAGTCATTACAACTGCAGTGTGACACAAGCACGTCCCCTGAAATCTGTTTTTTCTTCCACCTGTCCGAAGTTTTCCAGATTTGACCATTTCCTAATATTAACAGTAACTGTATGTAGATTTTTATCTTCAATATTTGGGAAATAACTACCAACTCACTCATGTAACGGAAGGAGTCCTCCTCACGAGCTGGAGAAGCCACCTCTGGCAGCCGGGCACGTCCAGCCACGGGCTGAAGCCAGTCTGGATTCTCATACAGGTACAGAGAGTCCACGCGTAACTTGTAATCCGGCAACTGCTCTTCCAGCATGCCCACCAGCTCCACCTCAGGAAGGTCCTCACTGGAGCACCCATCTGAAAGAGAGCAAATGCCATTATTAGTGCATTGTTAAATATATGTAACATTCAATAGTGTTGCTACAGTACTATAAGTTTTTTGTACTATAAAATACTTCATGAATCTTTGGTAGATTTGGAAATAATGATTCCATACCAGACAAAATACCAGAATATGTACTGACACAGTGCTTGATTTATACTGCGATACTTGTAAGTTCCTCATCCCCAGCTCATCCCAAAACTTCCTGAAAAGATGGTATACTGTGTCCCTCCAACTTCCTGAATATAATGTATGTAATGAGTTTGAATTTCTATCTTTTCCTCTTCACTGAGCTAAAACACAAACCTACATTTTACCAGCTAAAGTCTCATTGACTTTTCATAGTGGTTACACTTTTCTTTTCTGAAGGAAATTCACATTTTTCTTGTTCTTCTGTTTTATACTAGTTTGACAATGAACATAGATGTAAAACAATCTTAACAGTAAGCAAAATCAACTGCATACTGCTTTGAAATCAGGGAACAAGTATAAAAGTTCATTATCATTCTTATGGAATTACACTCTGAAAAACATGGTACTAAACCCCCTGCAATCAATATTTAGCTCTTTCTATGTTCTGTGTGTCTCTTAATCTCATCACAATTACTGCAAAAAACCCCACATTAATACTACATTGGTAAAATACCAATGGTAAGCAATGACTATCTTTGCAAGATTTCCACTCAGGATTAACATTATCTGCAGTATCTTTCAATGGAAAAAACATCAATTTTGACTATCGACAGTGAGAATTTTACAAACAGTATTTTACAGTGCACGGTGACTTTACAAGTGAGTCTAATGTCACTGTTTTTGTTCCTCTGCAATATCACATAAGCAGTACAAAAAATGTGAAACCTAAGGTTGTCTTCAACCTTAGCTTTATGACATGTTAGACACATTCAAGATTTGTAACAGTAATTCTTCAACTTACCAGGGATGCTGTCCAAGCCCCTGGGATCAAAACTCATGAGTCCTTCCTTCACAGTTCACTTCCTTGGAAAGAGCACTCTGTAATCAAGCTGTGCACCATTCCTTTGTTGCTTTGGTAAAAAGATGGCTTTGGTTTAGAGACAGAGTAAGTGAGAGCCATCAATCCACAGAGACTCATAAATCTGGCATCAACTCACTTCTGCAGGCTGGTTCATAGTGCAGATCTACTGCCATCTTAGGACATGCCTATTTCATCTGGGCTACTGATCAGTACAAGTATTTCACGTAAGCTTCACCAGCTTCTCAGCTCACCCATCACCTAAACATAAAACAAAGAGAATGCCAAGCTTTAACAGATTTCACTCTTACAAGGGAGACAGGTAAATTGGTGTGACTTTGTCTCTTTCAGTCTGAAGTTCCCCTCTGTACCATAATTAATTTTTTAAAAAGGCAAACAAGCATTTTATTTCCAGTTTACACAGTACATGTAAAAGTACATTAAAATATGTTTTCTCCCTGCAGACATCTCACCTTAAACATGGACTTGGTCAAATATCTCTTTGTCTGTACTATTAATCTTCTTTCATATAATATTTAGTGTCTTGAGGTCATTCACTGAAATGAGGCATTTCCTTTTTATCCTAACAGACAGCAGCTCCAACAAAACAGAGATTTTCTACAGGCCACTACATTTATTTAAAGTGATGGAATCTAAAGGCAGAATTTTGAAAACTTCACCCTTAACATTTCTATTGTTAAAAAATTTAAGTTTTACACAACTGTTTGCTTGAGTCTCTTTTCCTTTAGGAGTCTGTTAAGTAAAAAAAGCAGGGACTCAGGTAAACCAGAAAATGAAACTACTGTGACTGATTCAGATAAGCTATCAGAAGAGTTTAATGAAGTAAAAATACACTTTTCCTTTGCCAAGACTGATTAACCACCTTCCATATAAATCAGTAGTTCTAGATGACAGAAAGACATAAAACTGAAGAGAAAACAAGTGTCCTTTCCCTCCTCTGGCATTCAGTTAACATAAAATACTCTTAAAAGTCTTCATTAATTTAAAATTTGCTCTTAACAGTTTCCCCAAGATCTTCAATCATCAAGCACAACAATCAGAGGTTTGTTTTGCTGTCTGTAGCAACCTCTTATTTGACAAGATTAAAATGGACAGTGCAGGAGCTTTTTAAAGCAAGCCTGGAGCCTGCCAGTTCATCTGCCCGTGGACTTTGGCAGGAGATCAAAAAAGAACTTTCTTCCATTAAGGTCAGCCCATGCTTGTGTGCAGTATCTTCTTGTTTTGTCACTCATTTCTTCATGTATGTAGCCTGCTTATCAGTTGTAATTATTATGCATATTAAACACTTAATAAAAAAGAAAAACTTGGGATTTCAGAAACATTTTCTATCTGAATGTAGAGATGTTTCTAGCACTTATAAAAAATTTCTAGAGCTGTTTTTTAAACGGATTGCTGAAAAGCATGAACTATACATAACCCCTTCTCTAACACAACTTAATACAGCACAATAAAAGACAATTAATAAGACTGCTGTAGGTCCACACATGCAAATTATTTTTTAATTAGAAGAGTCACTACACAGCTAGCCAAAGTTCAGCAGCATAGGACAGCTTCTTCATAACTCTATCTTTTCCCTTTGAGTTTTAAAAATGTAAAAATGAATGTTGTTACTTCTCAAGATTGGTTTTAATCTCTCTTCTAAGTGCAAAGCAGAAGCACTATTTGTAATGGGTCAATCTCAGTTCAGCCAAGGGGGTGGGGGGGGAAGGTGATTTGGCTAAATGTTTTCTAGAGCACCAGGCCAACACCAAGCTATTGAACTGAAAGGGCAAACTCATTTGTAAAACCTTTGAGAAGTTTACCAGATAAGCAAACACCATAAAAGTTAATGCTGGCATTTCCACTGCTTCTCACAGCTTCAGTCTCCTGTACCACGGGGCAACTTCTATAGAAATTCAAGCACTGGGCAGTTCCACCCTCAAAGTGACTCCATGACCCTTCTACACTGCAGCCATAAAACTATTTCCTAACTGCAGATTCCTCCTGCAAGCCAAAACTATGATTAAATACATTTAAATAAACCCCATAAAATTTACAACGTGGCTTTAAAATATATGGCCATGCTATAAAAAGATGGACTAGAAATTAAAATTGTTAAATCATGCAGAAAGACATGCCCAAAAGAGAAGCTAGAAAACTTTCTCAGATACTGATTTAAATCTTTATTTATAAAGATTATTTCCACTGTCAATTTACTATATTCATTCTACACTGATCTACATCTTATCAGTTTTGTTCCTCTACTCCCTCATAGGCCAATTTCCCATTGATGTTCATGCCTTTTACTAACAGGTTAATTGAACATGGGAAAAACAAGGGAAATTCAAATACTGGAGAATAACCCATATGCAGGGGTGGTGCTCTCAGAAGGCTTTCTTCAAGGAAGGTTCACAAGAGACGAAAATATCTGACAACATTTTATACACATACCTATCCCAATCTTAGTGTTTCTGTACTCTCTGGATTCAATTTTACTCCCCAATGTGTGTCCCACGTTTCAGCTATCATTTGGCTCCAAACAGTGACCTAAAAGCGGGGGCACATATAGCACACTTCTTGTAGAAGTCAAAACTATTCCTGCACCTTCTGAATCGGCCCTACAGAATCCAAGTTGCTCTAAAGAGATTTTATAAATTTTTCCTTCAGTGAGTCAGAAGACTCTAGTGAAGATTAACTTGAAAAAGCAATACTGACTAAAGTCTTAGAAAAAGACAGTATAGTTATAAAGCATTGAAAATTGTTCTTGTCTTTGTAAGTACCACTTTGAGCAATTTCAGATGGATGCAGAAAGAGTTGGGATCCCTCAATGGAATATAATCCTGAATACCACTAGAGAAACTCTAATTAAAATCTGAATTATGAAAAAGGTGAGGGAGTTGCTTTACAACTGGAAACCACAGACAATTGTATGTGTTATTCCTTTGTGCACAAAGTTTAAAAGTATGCAAAATATTGGCTTCTATATTGACAATATTCAAACTTCAACATAAACAAACTGTTATTCCTGCTATTTTTAATTTGTTGAGAGTAGCTGACTCCACACAAGTACTTGGAAAGACTAAACTAGGTCTGCTCCTCTGTACAATTCCAGGATGCAAGACATTAAACCACAAGTAACACAAACAAAATTTTGACAACAAAGAAGATTCTAACAATAAAGATCCTAACTCAATTAAGAGAGAAGACAACATTCATTTTCTAAGCCAAATAAATGAGCGTACTATTCTCAGATGCCAAATTTTAGTGCCATGTAAGTATGCAATTAAAAAAAATTGTATCAAGTCATTAACACAGTACTTTTTCCATTGCTAAAATTGGAATGCTGTCAAGACAGCTAATAGCAATCAACATATTCTGCATCTCAAGGTTAATGAAACAGTTCTATTCTTATAGCAAACATGACCACACTGAATTGCTGCCAAAACATTCCTGGGACCAGTGCTCAGAAGCAGAGGCCAAATTCTTCAACACCATCCAGTAGGAGATGAAGGACAAAGGATTATCAACTGAAAAACAAATCTATGTGAACACAAACATTGCCTATCACAATTCACATTTGCTGTGTGCCTAACACCTGTTATTTTCAGCCAATACTATCCCTACAGAAATCCATTTAGTGCTTGTGTTGCTCTCATGTAAGGAAAAAATATTTTAAAGAATATGCCAACATAATCTTAAAACCAACTGTAATAATCATAAACAACCCTGCACCAGACTTTCAATCATTAAAAAATGGTATAAGAAGAAATTTTTAAAAAACCAAACAAAAATAACCCCACCCCCATCTCCTGGATTGTTTTTCTTCTGGGATGAGGGAAAGGCTTCAGGGGAAGAGGGGAAGCTGGAGCACACCTCTTGGAGAATGATGAATCACATGGGGTTCATGAAGGCAGCCACAACATTCCCTCATCCTGTTTTATCTACAGTTACACCAAACCAGGCTCACTTATTCTCCTTGTCAGTCATTTGTAACAGCTTAAGTTCTCCAAAGTGGCAACACTACCTGTTAAATACATGTACATATGCTTTATGTACATGTATACCTGCATACTGTTGAATACCACAGCTTGATAGCTGAGATTTATTTAAGTCCTACTCGTTTGGAGGCTGTCTATATCACCCTTAGTACAATGTAAAAACAGCAAATGCCTAATTGAAGTCTCCCTTTGTCTGAAACTATGAGTGGAGTGTTACCTACATTAAAGACACTATGTTTTATTAATTCCTATTTTTTAATGTAAATGCACAATCAAAACATTACTATCTGTATGCATCTTTTCTTGCAGATTTTCTTTTTTCAGAAAACAATTATATATATATATGTAGTTATGTTATGATCTCAAAGGAATCAAGAACTATCATGAATTGCCTATTTGTTTGTTATAGTATAAAATACAATAAATGCTCTTGAGGCATTCTGCTAATACCTCATTCTGCTAAGTTCTTGCTAATATTTCATTATAAAGGTTGTAATCAGCTTTTTTAAAACTCAAGCTTGTTTTGTATAGAGTATACTTGAAGGGAACTTGAATAACATTTAACTGAAATCACTAACTCTTTCAGTTGATGCATGGCTGATCACCCTAAAAAGTCATTTCAGTTCCTTGACCTACATCCCAGCCAGTGCTCAGCATTTTAAGATATAATTCTGTATTAGAATTAACCAAACTGATCTATATGACTCAGTCACCAGAATATCACCAGCAATGTCTTCTTTTTTGTAGCTATATCTGTGAAAATGCTCTATTTGTGTCTTCTTGGAAAACTAATCAATAAATCACAATTATCATTCCTGAAATACAGCACTTCTACCACACAATATTAATTCCAGAAGCCCAGTATTAGAGGCAAACCACCATCAGGGAAGTCTGTGGTTTTCCAACGCCCTTCAAATTACATTTTCAGATACTCGTAACAGAAATTCGATAAACATATACAGCTCTAATAATTACACTGCCACTAGAGCGGAAAAAATTTAGGTATTGGAAAACATTTTTTTTCAATTTCACTTCAGTGTCAGAAGTGTAATTAAAAAGAAGTTCTGCCTATTTTTACTAAGAGCTACATGAAAGAACACAAGTATGCAAAAACAAACCTAAAATTGACTATTGCTCTCTAATGGTGCCTTAAGTTATTTATTAGTATATCAAATATCTGCATCAGACTATCATAATCAGTCAACAGTAACTGTGAAACATAACTAAGAAATAGGTGCCTATGCAACAGCTGAAGAGTGCATTAAAGATAAAAATACGAGCACGCCACTCCACATACATTTCTCCACTAGTATGGGCGCCGGAGAAAATGACACTTACTGACAGATATTGGTACTCCAATAATCGGCTAAAATTGGAATTAATCAGCTGATAAAAAAGTAACCATGTAATTAAGGAGTTGCTAGCAGCCAAAATTTCCTTGCCTTCATACACAAGCAAGGCAAAGCTAAGATGTCACCGAGGGCTGTCTCGTGTTCGCGGTGACATGACCTCCACGGACCGGCTCGGTGAGGGGCACCCCGGGCCGCTGAAGGTCACCCCGGCACCGCCTGCGGGCACCGCCGCCCCCGCTTACACTGAATACACGGAGCTCAATACAGCGCTGCGTTACATTAAAGCATCACCACCGCCAAAAGAGTCCTGTCAGCTGCCAGCCCGGACAAGCGCCGGAATTCCTTCTCCGCCCGGGACCGCGGGGCCAGCCCCGGACACCGCCTCACGCTCGGTCCCCGCGCTCCGACCCCAGCCAGCCGCAGGAAAACCGCCGCACGCCCTACGCGGCCCGCTGTACCTTCCCGCCCGGGGGGTGCCGCGGCCCGGCGGGGAAAGGCCCCAGGGGCGAGAGGAGGGAGGGATAACCCTCAGGGCTGTGAGGCACGGAGCGCGCCGCCCGCCCGTGAGGCGGCAGAGCAGCGCCGGCCCGGCCCGAGTGCTCGCTTACCCGGCCCACGCTGCGCTCCCTCCGGCGCCGCTCCTTCCCGCCGCAGCCCCGCATGCAACACAACGGCGACTGAGGAAGCGCCCCGATGGCTTCCGCTCGGCTCCGGCCCAGAACTACAGCCCCCGGCGGGCCGCTGCCAGTGACGAGCCCCACAATGCGCCGGGCCGCGTGGTGCGGGCGGCCGCCGCCGCTGAGCCCGGCGGGGCCGGCAGCGGGGCGGGGTTCTGGCGGGAGGCGCGGCGGCGGGCAGGAACGGGAGCTGCCGCCCTGTAAGGCTGCTCGGCTGCGCCGAGGCTCCGCGCTGGCCGCGCCCCCTGCCCCGCTGAGCAGCCGGACGAGCCGGGGAGAGGGAGCGGCGCCCACCGAGCTCGGGAGGCGGCTGCGGGGAGCGGAGCTCTGTCCCGGCCGCCGCGGGAGGCCGGAGGGAGACGGGGCCCAGCGAGGAAGGCGAGGTACGAACTTAACGGAGCGAGTGAGGAACTGAGGGGGAGCCTGCGGGGCGTCCTTCCGCACTTTGCGGTGCATTGTCGCGGACGGATCATTTCGCTCGAGACACACGAGCGAGAGCTGCCCCAGTCACTGCGAACGCTGAAGTGGGAGCTGCAGCTCAGCGAGAGCAGAGCCCGGTAACGCGCGCTCCCGGTACCGGGGCTTCGGCTCCGGAGCCTTCACACTCCCCTCGCTCACAGACACACGTTTCTGTGGGTTTTCCTGCCCTGCAGTGTTCGCTGGCTGAAGCTTTGGCCGAAGTGCGATGAATGTATCATTTTACCTGTACAACACTGTCACGATCTACAGTACAAAAAAAAAAAAAGCCTGCGACCCAGAAGGAAAAATGTGGGGACATGAGCCAAAGCCATACTGAAAAATGGAAACTGTGTCAAGCTACATAAGAAAAAAAATCTTAAAATTGTAGTGTTCTTTGAATAAATGTGCATCACGGATGTTTCTGTTGGCTGGCTATACATCTTTGAAGAAAGTCTACAATAATTTGGCTTTGGTATATCATAGTTATTAAGAGTTTATTCTTCAGCTTAGCTTTTCTGGTTTCATATTGCAAGCAGCAGAATAAATTGTCTTGTGTAGCAGAATGAGGCACCTTCTTTCCAAGTAGGAGAAGGATGCTGTAGCCATTACAGTGCTAGGCAGTATCCTGAAGCACCTGCAATCTTTTTTTTTCCTTCTCTGCTACAAACTTCCTTAATGAAGTTGTGAAAATGTTTAAGTCAAGCACAGATCCTCTGAAGGTGTCTAGTACCTGGTAGGGATTGACTTTTGTATCCATTTGGTATCTCTAATAAAGAATTACAGCAGATCTTCAGGGTAAAAATTTTACTGGAATGGCTTGGAGATTTGGCAGCGAATGGAGTGGTGGGGCTTGTTAGCTTTTGAAGAGTGTTCCCTTGATTAAGTAGCATATATAATTTAAACGCAGGATATACTCAAGCTTAGCTCCTTAATAAACAAAATTATCAGTTTCTCTTATAGTACTTCAGCTTTTATAAGTTAACTTTCATACAAAAATTGCATATTAACATGGAACGATTACCTATATCTGACTTTTTGTCAGCCACCAAGAAGGATTCCTCATGGTGGCTGGAAAGCTACCTATCAGAAAAGGACCTGGGGTTGCTGTTTGACAGCTGGCTGAACATGAGCCAGCAGTGTGCCCAGGTGGCCAAGGCCAGGGGCATCCTGGCTTGTATCAGCAGCAGTGTGGCCAGCAGGACCTGGGATGTAATTGTCCCTCTGTACTCACTGGTGAGGCCAGTTTGCATCTCAAGTTCTGCATTCAGTTTTGAGCCCCCTGCAAGAAGAAAGACACTGAGGCACTGGAGCATGTTCAGAGAGGGGCAGCAGAGCTGGTGAAATGTCTGGAGCACAAGTATTACAAGGAGTGGCTGAAGGAGTTTAGCCTGGAGAAGAGGAGGCTCAGGGGGACCTTCTTACTCTGCATTTACCTGAAAGGAGATTATAATCAGGTGGGAGTTTGCCTCTGCTCTCATGTAACAAAAGAAAGGATGACAGTAACTGGCCTCAAGTTGCACCAAGGGAGGTTTAGATTGGATGTTAGGGAAGTTTTCTTCACTGAAAGTTTGTCAAGCATTGGAACAGGCTGCCCAGAGAAGTGGAGTCACTGTCCCTGGTAGTGATCAAAAATCATGTAGATGTGGTGCTTAGGGACATGGATTAATGACAGGCTGGACAGTGTTAGGTTGATGGTTGGACTCTGTGATCTGTGAGGTCTTTTCCAACTTTAAAGATTTTACTGTTGAAGACTTGCTTATAGCTAAGGTAAAATAGTCCCATTCTGTACTTACAGAAGCTTTGATATGCTTTTTAGACATCTCTCCCACTGCCTAAGCCTCCAAAGTATCAGTCATAAAGTAAGTTTGCTAGAGGACTTTCAGAGACTACTCTGATCTGTGAGGGAATTGCTTCTCTGGTTTTTTTAACTGAAATCCCTTACAATACTATTTCCTCCCTCACTTGTGAAATGTAAAGTGCAATTGCTTCTGCCTTGCTTTTTTTTGTGAGCTAGTTCAGCTGCACACAGCCAAGCCAAGATCTGCCTAGCACAGCTGTGCTCCTTTAAAACAACAGACAATGATTTCTTTTCCTACAAACTGCCAAAGATTCATAAGTCTGTTCTTTTTTACTTTCTGCACTTGTGCAGTTAAATTGTTTGTTCAGAACTGGCAATAAAATTTCTACACCCATAAATTAAAAAGGAACACTTAAGTTGACATGTAGTCCTCAGTGTGGAGTTTGAAATTGATATGGTACTTAAATAGAAGCAGACTTTTGCTGAGCCAGAGTTCTGGGGTTTTGTGTGTGATAGCTGACAGGAATGCCTCACAGTTCTGGTTAAGGAGATTTAAGTTTATCACAGGTTTATGTATCATCTTACTTTGCTACTTTATTTTTTTTCTAGGATAAATGGGTGTGTATGACTTTTCCCCTGATCTAAAGCGGTTCCATGTCTTGTTTGGTAAGTTCATCTTTAAAAATTTTGGCTGTTGTCCCTTGTTACCCAGCTATACCTTAATATGAAAAGCCCTGGTGAAACGTCTTGCTTGTGGGGATTTCCACAGTGCTGACATATTTGAACTTCATTGTGTCAGCTTTTGGTGAAGGAGGCTTTAGTGTCTCTTCTCTCTAGGTCTGCCTTGTGTGCACTTTATGCTGTTTCTTAACCCCTTGATTGGTTGACTGGTAGCAGAAGACTTTCTGACCTGTTGCTTATAAGGCCTACTTTTTTATATTTTCGCACTGCCATATTTAAAAAATTGCAGCAACTCCTACAATATTCACTTGCTTCTGTTCTTAAGGACTGCTCCTGTATTCTGCGTACACCAGTTGAATCAATCAGACCAGAAGAGCTATCTCAGAGCAGCATCCATGAATGCCTGGTAAGAATAGAAACTTTAACTCCCACGGTTAAATATAAAGCTGGTGCATATTAAAAAGAGCCTAATTAGGGAGTACTTCTTGAAATGTTGGCAATAAAAATAAACAGAGTACTACTGAGGTTTGCACTTTGGTAGAAGACTATAGGTATCTAAGTGTTAATCTTGTGCCAGTTCGAAAACAAACACATAGACACAAAACTTGTCTTAATAATGGTAAAAGTACTAGCTTGAACATTCTTATTTGAGTACTGGACTTCAGCATTAATAATATTTTTGCAATAATTTTAAAAATATAAATGATTTTAAATTACATAGTGATTTTGAGAACTGTTTCTTCTCTCTGCTAGGCTGATTCTGATCTAGCCTGGATCCCCCCAACTACAGGAAAGAATGAAATGGTATTTTGCTCTTCTGATGTCTCTCATTATGAACTCCAGCTGGAAATAGGTAACATAAATGGACCTTAAAATATTTCTTCTTCCTGCTATCAATATCCAGTAAATATTATGTTTGGAAAATGAAGGACTATTCCTGTGTCTCCTTAGTTGAGAAAAGTGCAGAGCATTGCTCATATTTTAGTAATCTCTTATTTCAAGATCTAAGACAAATCAACAATTACCTGAAATTGTCTCTTGATGTTTGTCCATGTACTTGTCAGTTTTCAAATCTGTGGAATGTGACAATACAGCCTTAAGTAACATCATGTCTTGTAACTTGGCTACCCAAGTTGGTTGTTTTAAGGATGGCTGCCTTAGATCCTCCTATGCATGCATATGTTTATGTGAATATGCATACTAAGTGTTCATTTAGATGTATAATGATGCTGACGTATGTTCAAACACTTTTAGTTGTTCTCAAAATAGCAGAGCCGTGCTTCAACTAATTTGCTGCATATATTAGGCTACAATTATTTAAAGTCTTGGCATTCTGAAACAAAAGGACACACTGCTATCAATTGTAATTCTAAAACTGGAAAATGATCTCTAAATATGAAGGAAGCCATGTGATGGCTTATTATGCTTTCCAATGTTAAGGCAGCCATTTCTGGTTTCAGGAAGGAGGTTCAACAATTTAACTTCAGTCTACCTTGCACGGCATACACCTACAGACAGGCAAGTTGCTGTAAGGATCACAGACCTTGAAAATTGCTCTGAAGAGCACTTGAAAGCCTTACAGGTAAAGGAACAGCATTTCTGCACAAAGCCCGATGAAGATAGTGAGGAATACATATGAGATTACTGAACAAAGGTAGCCTTTGCTTGAACTGGGATATTTCAGTCAAAGTTTTCCCTCCAAAGGAGTAGAATATAATAAACAGAATGCATGTGTAAATTTGAGAGTTGCTTTCTGAAGACCACAGCTGACAATTGCTTTAGAAAGTGCTTCTGTAATTGTACAACTTACTTGAGTAACATCTTCTGTACTCTTACTTAACACCAGAAGTTTGGACTATGAACAAACTAGATTTACTTCAGACAAATGCAATTATGGGCAAGCTATTTACATTTCTGTTGCAGGCTATGCACATCACCTGCAATCTTGTATAAATGCAAATAAACATTTCTCTTTACTGATTACTGAATGTAGTTAATGCTATTGGTAGGACTGCTGTTCTGTGGTTAACACATCCACTTTCATTTAATTCCATAGAATGAGGTGGTTTTATCACACTTTTTCCAGCATCCCAACATAATGACATTTTGGACAGTGTTTACAGCTGGAAGCTGGCTTTGGGTCATCTCCCCATTCATGGCCTATGGTAAGAACTGTTAACTGCAATTTTGGAATAGGAGAAAGGGCTGATACAAGTTGGACCATGTGGTCCATGAGAGGTTTCTCTTTAATCATCTCCTGTCTTGTAGGAAAAAAACAGACTCTCACAAACCATTTAGAGAAGATTTCCTCCTCATTGAAAACTGGTATTTGAACTGCATTAAATTCCACTTAGTCCTTCGAAAACAAACACATAGACACAAAACTTGTCTTAATAATGGTAAAAGTACTAGCTTGAACATTCTTATTTGAGTACTGGACTTCAGCATTAATAATATTTTTGCAATAATTTTAAAAATATAAATGATTTTAAATTACATAGTGATTTTGAGAACTGTTTCTTCTCTCTGCTAGGCTGATTCTGATCTAGCCTGGATCCCCCCAACTACAGGAAAGAATGAAATGGTATTTTGCTCTTCTGATGTCTCTCATTATGAACTCCAGCTGGAAATAGGTAACATAAATGGACCTTAAAATATTTCTTCTTCCTGCTATCAATATCCAGTAAATATTATGTTTGGAAAATGAAGGACTATTCCTGTGTCTCCTTAGTTGAGAAAAGTGCAGAGCATTGCTCATATTTTAGTAATCTCTTATTTCAAGATCTAAGACAAATCAACAATTACCTGAAATTGTCTCTTGATGTTTGTCCATGTACTTGTCAGTTTTCAAATCTGCGGAATGTGACAATAAATACAGCCTTAAGTAACATCATGTCTTGTAACTTGGCTACCCAAGTTGGTTGTTTTAAGGATGGCTGCCTTAGATCCTCCTATGCATGCATATGTTTATGTGAATATGCATACTAAGTGTTCATTTAGATGTATAATGATGCTGACGTATGTTCAAACACTTTTAGTTGTTCTCAAAATAGCAGAGCCATGCTTCAACTAATTTGCTGCATATATTTGGCTACAATTATTTAAGGTCTTGGCATTCTGAAACAAAAGGACACACTGCTATCAATTGTAATTCTAAAACTGGAAAATGATCTCTAAATATGAAGGAAGCCATGTGATGGCTTATTATGCTTTCCAATGTTAAGGCAGCCATTTCTGGTTTCAGGAAGGAGGTTCAACAATTTAACTTCAGTCTACCTTGCACGGCATACACCTACAGACAGGCAAGTTGCTGTAAGGATCACAGACCTTGAAAATTGCTCTGAAGAGCACTTGAAAGCCTTACAGGTAAAGGAACAGCATTTCTGCACAAAGCCCGATGAAGATAGTGAGGAATACATATGAGATTACTGAACAAAGGTAGCCTTTGCTTGAACTGGGATATTTCAGTCAAAGTTTTCCCTCCAAAGGAGTAGAATATAATAAACAGAATGCATGTGTAAATTTGAGAGTTGCTTTCTGAAGACCACAGCTGACAATTGCTTTAGAAAGTGCTTCTGTAATTGTACAGCTTACTTGAGTAACATTTTCTGTACTCTTACTTAACACCAGAAGTTTGGACTATGAACAAACTAGATTTACTTCAGACAAATGCAATTATGGGCAAGCTATTTACATTTCTGTTGCAGGCTATGCACATCACCTGCAATCTTGTATAAATGCAAATAAACATTTCTCTTTACTGATTACTGAATGTAGTTAATGCTATTGGTAGGACTGCTGTTCTGTGGTTAACACATCCACTTTCATTTAATTCCATAGAATGAGGTGGTTTTATCACACTTTTTCCAGCATCCCAACATAATGACATTTTGGACAGTGTTTACAGCTGGAAGCTGGCTTTGGGTCATCTCCCCATTCATGGCCTATGGTAAGAACTGTTAACTGCAATTTTGGAATAGGAGAAAGGGCTGATACAAGTTGGACCATGTGGTCCATGAGAGGTTTCTCTTTAATCATCTCCTGTCTTGTAGGAAAAAAACAGACTCTCACAAACCATTTAGAGAAGATTTCCTCCTCATTGAAAACTGGTATTTGAACTGCATTAAATTCCACTTAGTCCTAGCACCCACCATGTGAGGAATGGTAACTGGGAGATGCATTTGACTTTATACAGCTTCTGCTAACAGAAGCCCTATTTACATTGAATTCAGGTTGGGCACAGACTTGCAGTTAACAGAAGCAGGACATGGGGCATCAGTTACATCTATGTAATAATGCACCAGAGTCAGTTTAGAATGCTGCTCTTCATGAGTGTAGGAAACTTAGACAAGTCATTTAATAAGACTTGTTAGGCCTAGCTAGGTTTTTTTTTCACTTCCAGGTTCAGCTAGACATCTGCTGAAGACTTACTTTCCTGAAGGAATGAGTGAAGCTTTGATAGGGAACATTCTGTTTGGTGCAATCAGAGGATTAAATTACATGCACCAGAATGGATATATTCACAGGTAAGAGAATGTGAATAGATAAGAACTAGAACCAGCATCTTACCTTAAGTACTGTTTCCTTCCTTTTCCTCTATACCTTCTTATATCAGACAGTGCACAAGTACTGTGCATCTCTCCATTATTTTTTTCAATAGTACAGCAGGATTAATTTTAACAAGAAATGTATTGATACATGTCTTCAAGCCACTTGTTACAGGGATTATACATCTGCCTGCTTTGTCTCTTTGAAGCAGAAGAAAACCAGAGCTATAGAAAGGGCTTTCTTTGTTTACACCCCTTGCAGGGAAGAAGGGCCCTTCTCCAATTTCTGGCACTTTTTTCCTGATCATTTCCCTTAATAGAGAGATGAACTCCATGCTAGCATCTCACTATAAGTCAATGAAATATGAAAGCTATTCTGCTTTAGTAGTACTTAGAGTAATTCTTATAACTAAAATTTACCACTTTATGTTACAGGAATATTAAAGCTAGCCACATTCTGATTTCAGAGGATGGGCTGGTTTCTCTCTCTGGCCTAAACAACCTCTACAGTTTAGTTAGCAATGGACAGAAGTCAAAGGTGGTGTATGATTTCCCCCCATTTAGTACATCTGTGCTTCCTTGGCTGAGTCCTGAACTACTGAGACAGGTTAGTATAAATTACACATAAATTTTCCAATTCAAAGTTAGTGGCAGTTCTCAATTTCCAGTGTAAGTCTGCTTGTAGAATTGCAGTGAAATATGTTGAACTGCAACTTTTAAAAATACATGTACATACTGAATTTTTAATTATTTTAGAGAGAACCAGTTCTAAAGCTGTTGGTGAGGTGATGCTGTACTAAATCTCTTTACCCAGACCTCCTAGAAACTACTGCAAATCCTGAAACTTGTGTTCAGTACAGCCATCAGATTTCTGAAGAAACTCTGAGGTTTCACAATTCAATTGCTTCAATACTGTGCAGGTTATGGGGTATTAGAATCTTGTGTTGAAGCAGGCACTTGTATTTTTGTTGGCACCACTCAGTGGCCTCAGTGATCAAATAGTGGCTTCTTTCTCTGACAGGATCTGTCTGGCTATAACATGAAGTCTGACATCTACAGTGTGGGAATTACAGCATGTGAATTAGCCAATGGACATGTTCCATTTCAAGATATGCCTCGCACTCAGGTATAATGCTAAACTTTATCTCTAGTTAAAAACATGCTGAGCATTTTTTTGTTTTGTTTTACTCACAGGAACCAGTGCTATTACTGCTGAAGTAGTGGCTGCTTTTGGTTATTTCAAATATGCACACCTCTTTCTAGAATAAATAACCCTTCCATCCCTGGAGTTTCATAGGTTACCCTGAGGTCTGTTGAACTCTCCTACTGCTATTCCTCCCTACTAGATGCTGCTGCAAAAGCTGAAAGGTCCCACCTACTGTCCTTGGGATATAAATACCTTTCCCCGGGGGGAATCCAGGATGAAGAATTCCCGATCAGGTGTTGATTCTGGGATTGGTGAGAGCATGACACGCACAATGACCAGTGAAAGACTTCAAATGCCCTTTTCCAAAACATTTTCACCTGCTTTCCACAACTTGGTAGAACTTTGCTTGCAACAGGACCCTGAGAAAAGGTAATGTTCTGGTGAAAACTAATTTTTTTGTCACTTCCATCTAAGGCCAAGTATAGTCCACAGTTTAGAATACAGTAATCAGTTGAATGCTGTTAGAGTCAGAATATTGGAGCAGATGTACAATGTAAAACCATACACTTACATTTGTATTTTAAGAATTGTCTTGTCTGATAAAGGAATCAAACTTTTAAAGTCATTTGACCCTGAATTTCTTGTAATATAACTGTTATTTGTAACAAGTAAAATTAACTTTCAAATGTGTGCATTGTCCAAGAAAAAACCCCCAGAAATCTGAAATATGTTTTCAGTTCTATGTCTCTTTTGAATAAGGCATTAAATTCCTTATGAAGCAGAAACATGAAAAGGCCTTTAAAAATAGATTTCTTCAGTAGTGTTTTCACGACAAATTGAGGTATAGAATGTAAGAATTTTGTGCTGCTTTTCTCATTCTTCACATTTGTCCTGTGGAGAAAAACCACAGGGCTTCAATTTATTTGTTAATCTGGCCCATTATCCAAATGCAGTATTTTACTTTCCAAAACATAATTCTATTGTTCATTTTATGATTCAGGCCATCAGCAAGCAGTTTGCTTTCGCATACGTTCTTCAAACAGGTGAGTTTACTATATTTCATTAAATGACACAGCTATAACCTAAATAAGCCACAAAAAGAGCTAGATTACAAAGTAATGAAGTTACCTGGAGCCAAAAAGCATCCTGTAAGAGCATACCTGCTTCCACATTTTTTTTAAACAAAATGGTATCAATAGAGTATAGGAAGCATAAGATTGATCAATTTCCCCATTGATTAAGTTGATTTAACTTAACTAAAGGCAGCCTAATTTTAATAAATTATTAATATTCTTAATTTAAAGCAGAACTGCACAGCTGATTTCATTAGTCTTGAAAGACTAATAGAGTGGAGAAAGCAAAACCTCTCATCCTTTTACTTTCAGTACTGTAACATGCAAGAACATGGCTCTGATTTCACATGCTTTTAATGAAGTCAGTTGCAAAGTTATGGAGACTTTTATGTGCAGCTTTATTTTAACTTTTTTTCTTTCTAGATAAAGGAACAAACACAGAATTCACTACTGTCCCTATTACCACCTCCTATTCAAAATAACAGATCAGAGTTCTTGGCACTGCCCTCAACAGCAGCTGGGACTGAACTTGGACGTATTGCTACAAATCAAGATGATACAGACTGGGAATTCTAAAGAAATACCAATGATACCTCTCCAGTGTTTCAGAGAAAGAAAATGTGATTTGTATTTGCTGCTTTTGTATGATTAAAATACAGTTAGACCAAGTATACTTGAAATGCCATGAAATGGCTCTAATTCATTACCCTCCTCTTGGCATCACAAAATGCAGCGTGCCTCACTCTCTGACTGCAAGGAAAACCGTGTATAAAGAATGGCTGAGTGCTCACCTCTCTCTCCCAAAGTCTTCCTTAACAAGAGAGTCTCTGCTGTGATCTTACTCTGTACTGTATTACCAGCTCACAGTGCTGCACTCCACATGCCTTTCTGAATACAGGCCTGGGGTTTGGCTGTGATCTTACCTAAACATCTACTTGTCTTTTCATTATGACCCAAATCATTTTAGTAAGGAGAAATCCTCCACTTCCAAGTTGAAATGTGAAACTGCACAGATTACTTGCTTATGTAAATAAATGTTTCTCTCTCAAAAGACATTTTTCTTACTTTACATGCTGTCATATTTGCCAAAGTTAGATATGCATCATTTTTCATGCAGTTTTAATACTGTGTGTTTCCCAAAGAAGTTAAGCTGCTTGGAAGTGGGACTCCTGCTCTTGCATCTGTTCACATTCTTAGTAGAAGCCTGGGCTTTTTCACCTCTGTTTATTGTTGTGTCATTTTAGCAGTGAATCTGAGGATGTCTCACTATGCAAAGTAAGTCTCAAGTTCTAGCAGGTACGGGTTAGTTTTGAAGAGTCATATTAAATAATCTAAAGTTACTGTACATGTTTTTATTTATGCTCTATTCCTGTTCACCACCAGGATTTACCAGAACCTATACTGTTTTCTTAGAAGAAAAAGGCAACATGCATTAAGTTTCCCTGGCAGTGCTGGTGACAAACAAGCTCCTTCTGCAAGGCACAGTTAAATTCCCCTGGATCAATTCAGCCATAGTAGGATCCTAGTGAATTTACCTGTTCTAAGTCAGATGAAAAGCTGTCTTCTCCCTACAATTCAATAAATTCTCACATCTCATACTGTACCAGGCAACTCAAACTGAGCAAAAGCAGCTTTTTTCTTTTAAAAACCTGGATATTCTCATAATGTTGTAGCAAAAGTTGTGTCCCAAAGGCACTAATACTTTGCTGATGGAAGCATTATGGTGGTAAAAAACTATAAATAGATATTGGATGGATATATTTTAAATTTTCAACATAATTACCTGGAGCCAAAAAGCATCCTGTAAGAGCATACCTGCTTCCACATTTTTTTTAAACAAAATGGTATCAATAGAGTATAGGAAGCATAAGATTGATCAATTTCCCCATTGATTAAGTTGATTTAACTTAACTAAAGGCAGCCTAATTTTAATAAATTATTAATATTCTTAATTTAAAGCAGAACTGCACAGCTGATTTCATTAGTCTTGAAAGACTAATAGAGTGGAGAAAGCAAAACCTCTCATCCTTTTACTTTCAGTACTGTAACATGCAAGAACGTGGCTCTGATTTCACATGCTTTTAATGAAGTCAGTTGCAAAGTTATGGAGACACTTATGTGCAGCTTTATTTTAACTTTTTTTCTTTCTAGATAAAGGAACAAACACAGAATTCACTACTGTCCCTATTACCACCTCCTATTCAAAATAACAGATCAGAGTTCTTGGCACTGCCCTCAACAGCAGCTGGGACTGAACTTGGACGTATTGCTACAAATCAAGATGATACAGACTGGGAATTCTAAAGAAATACCAATGATACCTCTCCAGTGTTTCAGAGAAAGAAAATGTGATTTGTATTTGCTGCTTTTGTATGATTAAAATACAGTTAGACCAAGTATACTTGAAATGCCATGAAATGGCTCTAATTCATTACCCTCCTCTTGGCATCACAAAATGCAGCGTGCCTCACTCTCTGACTGCAAGGAAAACCGTGTATAAAGAATGGCTGAGTGCTCACCTCTCTCTCCCAAAGTCTTCCTTAACAAGAGAGTCTCTGCTGTGATCTTACTCTGTACTGTATTACCAGCTCACAGTGGTAATACAGTACAGAGTATGTACTGTACTCCACATGCCTTTCTGAATACAGGCCTGGGGTTTGGCTGTGATCTTACCTAAACATCTACTTGTCTTTTCATTATGACCCAAATCATTTTAGTAAGGAGAAATCCTCCACTTCCAAGTTGAAATGTGAAACTGCACAGATTACTTGCTTATGTAAATAAATGTTTCTCTCTCAAAAGACATTTTTCTTACTTTACATGCTGTCATATTTGCCAAAGTTAGATATGCATCATTTTTCATGCAGTTTTAATACTGTGTGTTTCCCAAAGAAGTTAAGCTGCTTGGAAGTGGGACTCCTGCTCTTGCATCTGTTCACATTCTTAGTACAAGCCTGGGCTTTTTCACCTCTGTTTATTGTTGTGTCATTTTAGCAGTGAATCTGAGGATGTCTCACTATGCAAAGTAAGTCTCAAGTTCTAGCAGGTACGGGTTAGTTTTGAAGAGTCATATTAAATAATCTAAAGTTACTGTACATGTTTTTATTTATGCTCTATTCCTGTTCACCACCAGGATTTACCAGAACCTATACTGTTTTCTTAGAAGAAAAAGGCAACATGCATTAAGTTTCCCTGGCAGTGCTGGTGACAAACAAGCTCCTTCTGCAAGGCACAGTTAAATTCCCCTGGATCAATTCAGCCATAGTAGGATCCTAGTGAATTTACCTATTCTAAGTCAGATGAAAAGCTGTCTTCTCCCTACAATTCAATAAATTCTCACATCTCACACTGTACCAGGCAACTCAAACTGAACAAAAACAGCTTTTTTCTTTTAAAAACCTGGATATTCTCATAATGTTGTAGCAAAAGTTGTGTCCCAAAGGCACTAATACTTTGCTGATGGAAGCATTATGGTGGTAAAAAAGTATAAATAGATATTGGATGGATATATTTTAAATTTTCAACATAACAACATTCCACATGAGTCTTGAAGCCTTCCATAGCTGAGCAGACCTGTACCCAGCCTTGAGAATACTGCTGCATTGCCAGGGCTTTGCTACAAGGCCTTGAAGACCAAATGATTCACATACAAGAGAAACATAAAACTCTAAATGACCACATAAAAGTATCAGCAAAAAACTTGATTCTACTCATTATGCTGTGAAGAGAGCTCTATATTCCTAAACTTAACATGTGAAACGTGAAATTAAAGACCTATCAATAAACTTACCCTATCTGCCTCCATTTATATCTGTAATTCTTAGACTTCTGTTTTCACCATGGTCCAGCCACACTAACAACTTCTTGTTACTACAGGGAAAAAAAAAAATCTATTTCAATCAAAGTAAGGAAATAGTTGTTGAAACCAGAAAATTATTCTGATTTTAAAATATTAATAACTTAAGTGTGTACTCTTGGAGAAGATAGTATTTCCTGTGAACCCCATATTCTTCATTCTTAACCATTACAGATTTGGACTGTTTGCAAGTTGAATACATTAGATAGCATCTATAAGTAACTTTTGACTAACAGTACATATAAAAAGCAAGTAAAATAAGTCAGAACATGCAGCAGTTACTTTGCTGCCCTCTCTGTGGAAAAAAAAAAAAATCAAAAACATTTCTAAACACTGTTCCAGTTTCTGTACTGACATTAAGAAAAATCAAATTTTTTCAAGTTAAAAGGCCACAAGTCTTTGCTCTTAGAACTACTGCTTCTCAATAACTGTGTCTCTTCAAACAAAAGCAATTAAGAGGCACTGTGACTTCTTAAAATAACCAGAAATACTCCATAGATTATATTTACTGAAAGGTTTGATATCATTTTGCTCATTAACAGTGATGCTTTCTATTAAGGAATAATGCAAATTAAATATTACCTAGGAAAGAAGATGTATAATCATATTTTTAAGGTTTCAACTACCTGCCAGTGAAACAATTGTTCTGAAAATCTGAAGTTTTTGCATACAGTTAAGTTTTCAAAATCTGAGGTTGATGATCTGCATTGTTAAGATTCAAGGTGCAGAGACTTTATATTCCAAGCTGACAGTTTTAAGCACAATAATTTTTTGGTGGGTTGTGTTTTTTTTCAGAACACTTGTTTACTCTTGCTCATACCAATATATTGCATAACACACAATGATGTGTGTTATCAGCATGTGAATTAGAATTAAACTTGGACTTGAAATTTCAAAGTCTCTTGCATTTAGGCCCCACGTGATATATTTTCAAGGGGACTTATAAAACCTATACATTTTCAAAATCTTATGGCAATGAAACAGAAATCTATCTAATCTGGTTACTTTTGAAATATTTGTGAAAACAACATAAGTGTTTTTTTTTGCAGCCACCTTTCATTATGCTAGCATTTAGCACTGTATAATAATAAATACCTGTATAAAAGAAAACTTCTGTTAATTAGCATTATCCTGAATATATGCTCAGTGCTGCTGAGTGTCTCACTGTCTTGACCTGATACCACAGCAGTTTGTGCATGACTGAATGGATGAACACAGAAGAAAATGTGATCTACTCAGAATCAACTTCCTCTGATACATGAATTCCTCACTTTAAAGAGTCTCAATGCAACAAATACCTATTGAAAAGAGAACAGTTTCTACCATTTGATGAAAACAAATAAATACTTTTCTTTAAATTACAAGGTTTCACCATACCTCTCTCTTTTCCCTACCCCTCTCCTCTTCAAGTGCTACCAAAGTTGTTTTTAACCCAGAGGATGGGTAAAAATATGGGAAAGCACTGAAAACCACTGTTCTGAACCTCTCTTGACAAGAGGCAGGTACCAAAGTAGCTGATTCACATACCTACTTCACGTGCCTTTAATGCTATTAAGCAGCTTTGCTGAAGTATATTAGCTTCTCTAATAAACCCCTGAAACAACTGAGGCAGCAGTAATGACCTGTCCTAATGACAGCCATCCCTATCCTGCAGGAATGAGGAAAAACTATTAAAATTCACAAACAGTACACATTGCAGCAAAGACCTGAAAGGACTGTAAAACCATACTATGAAATGAAACAATCGGATGTAACACACAAGCAAAGAATTGAGTTTATAAAAGAAGAAACCACTGAAAATTGAGGTGGTCTACTAATAACCTGGCAGCAGAATAACATTTGACATTTAGCATAATTAAATCCATCCAGGAACTTGAGATAGGATGAAGGAAAGAACATTAGGTTTAAACAGGTGCCTGTGGAAACCTCAAAAATGCCCAGATTAAAAAAAAATGGTTCTACTCTATAAATTAGTTACATATATGTTTGTTTCTTACCTGAAACTCCCAGAAACATCTGGAAAATGCCCCAAAAGCCCATGGGAATTTAGCTGCAATCAAGTGGTGGTTTTATTTTTCAATATTATTATAGAATACACCATTATTACTGAATTTACCTACACACTCAGATTAATGGAATTCAGTTGTCTGTCCTCCCATGAAATCCATCTGCAATGAAGAATGGATTGCTGGAAGGTTGAAGAGGTTTTCCTCTGTTTTGTCAAAATTTACATGACATATGGGTTAAGAGTATCAATGCTGAGTTTATCTACTACATTTTATTTTCAAAGTTTGCTTATTCTACATTCAATATCAATTATCTTTCTAATTCTCACATTTCATGCAGTCAAAAGGCAGATTTCCTTCTGCCCATGTGAAATCTGGCAAGTCAATTATAGATTAGTTTTCTTTAAATGCTTTCTTGGTTTGAGGTGGCTGTTGTTCTACAGTAGCTGATGAAACAATCACACACTTGTGGAATTATATATTTGGTTGTCATGGTCTTTTTCCTGCTCCACTTTCTGCTTCAAATTTTCCTTATCATGGGAGAACACATGATTTTGAATCCTTGGAGCCTGCAGCACATGATGTTGAAAAAGGTGGTTCAGCATACTTTCCATGATTTTTCTTCACTACATTACTAGAGTTCCTCAAACTAGTTTTGAGGACAAAGTAGTTTGGTTTTCCTTCCAAAATAGCATATTTATTAGTATTTGACCCAGATGCTGGTGGCATGGCAATGCACATTTCTCTACATTGCTTCTCTTTTGACTTCCAGTCAGGATTTTTGGGCAACTTTTCTTTTTCCTTATGTTGAACTTGTAAAATGACCCATTTTGGGCAGTTTGGTGAGCCATGGCCTACAAAGGCGTTCGGCCTGAATATCAGCGTCACAAGCATTGAAAATGGAAGAATGTTACTGTTTCAGACTTTGTTTTTACTCTTTTACTGTGAGACTTTTAAACTATTTCAAATTTACAGTTATTTCTATTTTTTTTTCCCAAAAGCGGTTGTTGGGTGGTTTGGGATTTTGTGGGGGTTTGTTTTGAGTTTTATTTGTTTGTTGGGGAGAGAAGTGGAACAGACGGTCATCATCACCCCATCCCCCCTCCTCCAGAATACATTAATCTGTTTATTTTCACTGTGGGGATTAACTATTACATCTGGCAGTGGATATGGATGTTTTTCCACGAGAAGATCTTGCTTTTTGTCTCTGTATCACTGTTAGAAGCCTGCCTGTGTCCATCTGAATAGCCGTGCCCTCAAGGCTACTTTACTGAATATAGTACAGGCAAACTGTACAGGCATTTTCAGCTAGGGAGGGCTCTACAACTTTTAGAGTCTGAATAAAAGGTTACATAAATTTCAAATACAGAATTATTAAAGCGAACAGCTTGCTTCGTGTGTAGGAGCACGGGGGATTTTTTTCTTTTTTGACTGGTTTTTCCACTTACCATCGCATTGCCTCACATCGCCGACCGACGGCAGCGCGGCCGCCCCCCTCAGGCCGAGTCCGACATGGCGGCCCCGCCGCCGCCCCCTGGCGGCCGTTACTGCCGCCCGCGCAGCGCCGGGGCAGGGCGGGAAAACGGCTGAGGGGGAGCGGGGCAGGGCTGAGGGACACTGAAGTGACAAGCTGCTCGGGAAATAAACGCACCAGGGACGGGAGGGCGACACACGGCAGGAAAAACCACCCCCTAAAGCATGTGCCCCCAGAAGCAGCAACCGGCGGGTTTGTGGCTGGGAGGCCTCCTTGCCCGCCGTGAAGGGAGGGAGCAGCCCCGGGGCACAGTACAAAAATAACACCCAGGCAAAACAGTCTTTCTGCAACTACCTGGGGACTTAGACAGCAGTTTCAGGCACAGCCGCCCTGAGCAATGCAGTAACACACCTTCCACACCGCTGTGAGGAAAAAACGAATAGACAGTAAGGCTTAGGCTTAGCTGTAGGTATTTACCTGATGGTTTTCTCTGGTCTCCCAAAGTCTTTAGTCATTAAATTAATTCTGCTGGAAATATGCAAGCGAGTAATTCTGACCTAATCATAACCCTCCTAAAGTTTACCTCTGCAATACCAAAACTACTTTAAAAAGGCACACTGCAACTTAATGTCCCCTTGGCTTCTATGTTGAGAAAACTGCCTTGAGAGAGTAATGTTTAAACCAAGTTGAAATTAACCATATATTAAAGTACTGTAACAATTTAAGTAATTAAAACAATTTAGCTTTGGCAGCCAGCCCCTGATCAGGCTGCGTGAGGCTTTGTCCACCCAAGCCTGGAGCAGCCCCAGACATCCCCTCAGCCTCCCACTCCAAATCCTCAGACAGACTTACTTATTTTAAACTGACTAAACAACTGGAAACAAGACAAAGTAGTACCATAATTTCTAACTAGTTTACAGCAATTGTTTAATATAGGTTTCATATATGTAAAAACAAGAACTTGGCACCAAGATATCCAAAAACTTTTTTTCATTAACACAAATGCATTAAAAAACAAAGATATGGAAATGCACAAAGGCATTTCAGTTAAGGCTTCTACAAATATTGCATGTTCTAGAATTAAACATCTATTATGTAAACTTGTTCTAAGACTTTACAAGAAACTAAAAAAAAGCTCACTTAAACTCATATTCCATTGTGAGGCTTAATGGAATGAAAAGTATTTTGTGAAATAGATAATTAGCCATCAAACTATTTATTATGTTTTTTATATGGCAACCTCAAAACTCATTAATTTAAATATGGATATACTCAGACCCTCCTAAAAATATACACAAAGGCAAGCCTGGCTTGAAATACTGATTACATTAAGTTCATTAATTCAATCTCTGCTCAACCATATAAAAAGTACTATATTTCACAATAAGAATGAATCTGGCTCTTGGCTGGCATCGCTTTGTCTAAGGGATAGTTGGAAGGCCAATTCCTAGTGTTAATGTCAGAAATCAAGCGATGTTATCCAAGTTTTTCCTGTACTGATGTGATGCCTTAGCACACTTCTGCGGAGCTCCGTATTTTATGGGCAAAATTACACTTCTGACCATACCAAGATGAAAGAAAAATCATGCAGCCATGCCATTAATAATCTCATCTTCAGGAGGTGACACAACATGAGCAGAAAGTGTGGTGGCAAACTACATGGGAACACTTCCTGTCTCATCCCTCATCTCCTACAGCCAAATAAATCATGGCAAGAACATCTGGTGCACAACTGCAGGAGATCAACACCCTGAATCTCGCCATTTTAATGTACAATGCAGTGCCAGCTGTAATTTAGCTCTAGTTTTACAAAAATACAGACGCAAGAGCCACAACACTTCACAAAAAAGGCTAAGGCCTCCTTCCCACAGCAAACTGAATGCCTCAAAATGCAGCCAACAGCTGTGGAACATCTTTCAATTCTTGTAGATGTCTTCCTCCTCCCTGCCAAGATTACCACAGCATTTAAAAGATGTCATGAACACTGAGTTTTTGAATAACTTAAAATTTGCTGAATGGACACAAGAGAACACAAGTCCTTGACAGGGCAGCATCAGCCATCCCTAGTTATTCACATTCCCATGCCTGTTTTGAAGCAACTCAGGTAACAGCACTAAGTTAGCACAGAAAGCACTGAAAGCTCATTTCCTTTCAAGTCTTATCTGGCTGCTCTTAACTTCACTACTAAAAAAGTTCAGTAATTCTTCAGTGAACTTTGACAAGTGCACCCCTTCTACAACCACCCACAGACACACATACTAAATCAAACAAGGCAAAATCAATATATGTTAAGTAACACATACAAACAAGTTTTGGGCTTTAGGTGGTATTTGCTTGAAAAATGGCTTTCAAACCAGACCTTATCTGTGTTTACTAAAGAGATTGTTTCTTCCTGCATTATATCTGTATTTATTCACATCTGCAATGCTTTCATTTTGCCACTTTATATTAAAGGAAAAGGAATGTTGGATCTTGTCAGCAAAACCCATTACCTGCCACAATCACTGCTATGGCACTGCATAGAAGGTGGGTTGCTGCAGACTTCTTGGGTTGATTTAATAAGCATTTTCTTGTAATTTTAGGAAGAATTTTCCCATTCTTTGGCAGAAAACAATCTCCATGAAAATAGGTAGGAACATTTTTAACATCTATGAAATCGAAGTTTGTTTAGAAAGTAGTGAATAAAATGATTGCTCCTGCCATACCAGATAAGGAGAAATCAGAACACTATTCTTGTGAGTGGCTTTGGAATAGTTACACTTCTTGACTGTTGAGAAATTACAAGACATGGATACATCCTGTTTGCAACACAAAAACACCCTGTTTGACGAGAAGATATATTTAACCAAACCAACTGCTGCAACATTAAAACGTCTTTGTCTTTTATCTACGTCAGCCGCTAAGAACTTGTCATCATCAAGATTTTTGTCAAGAGAACTAAATGAAGATTTAAAAAGTGGATTTTAATAATCCTCTTTTATGGATTATTAAACAAAATCCTGTCAATTTAATCTTTTATTCTAGAAAAATATTTTATCACAAATAAATGTAGATTATTTTAAGATTACTAACTTGGTGGGGTTTATGTTTCCTAACTCTGTTTCATTACAGATTTTCCTTAGGCTACTTTTGTTTTAAGATTTTTTTTTTAATCTCTAGAAAATGTTTAACCAAATCAGATAAGCTAACTGCTGTTTGCATTAGTAACAAAAGCAGGTTGTTGAAGACTCTGCAGCAGTCAAAAAAGCACTGAACACCTGATCCTCTGCATCACTCTAGTGTCTTTGGCTATGTAGGTAGCATTATTTACAAAATCACCTTGACTTTATGCACTAGGGATAATCTGCTTTGTAAAATAAAAAGCAGAAGTATAAAAGTTTTCAATCACATCTGGAAACTGTAACATACATAAAAAGATCATTATGAAATATATACAATATAAAAATACTTTTTTTTCGTTATGAAAATTATAATACATAGCTATAATACACAACATGCTGAGCCATCAGTCACAGCTACAATATATGCAGATTCTTGTTTCACACTTATGGCTGGACTCTGGGTATGACATCTCCATGAGGAAATTCCTCAATTTCAGAATGGAACATCAATTCTAAAAGAGAAAGGAAAGAATTATGTTTACTTTGTTTTACCTGAATACAATTCCACTGTTCCTGAAAAGTATCCTGGCATTCCCCCAAGCCTCCTGTTTTTCATCCCAATCACACCATCAACAACTCAGCGATGGCAAGGGCCACCATTATTTTTAGAAAACTATTGCTGCTCCCCAAAATTGACAGAATTGGTGACAATGGTGGCAGCTGACCATGTGCAGTACCATTGTGCATTCAACATGGACACTGAAACACAACTCTGAATTAGACTGAGGGATTGGTAAAGTTCTGAGAGTGCCAGACTCAGGAAAGAAGAATTCTGTTTAGAGACTCGTTCATTTTTAGAAGTCTTTGCTCTGTGTCTCACAGTGTTAAGTTAGCATACTCAATCCTTAGCAGACTAAACTTTCCCTACTATTTGGAATAAGTACTAATGAATTTCTCTCTAGAAATTTCCAAAGTAGTTTTCCAATCTTAATAGGCACATGGAAGTATCAAAAAAATTAATCAAAACCTGAGTAAAAATCTGCCACTGGATTCCTTGTGTAAGTTTTTATTATTTATGCATTTGAAATATGTTTAAGCATCTATTATCTATTCACCATTGAGGACTGAAAAGGCTGCCACTTAGTTGTTTGGGGATTTTTAACTCATTAAATGATTTCTTAGAAATAAACACAGTAACTGGAGCCAGCTGAAATACGGACACCTGTACACTAAAATTCAAAAATAATTTGAAGAGGGCTGTTGAATCCTCAGCCTCCCAAACACAAATCTGTGCTTCAAGTCATGGAGTTCTTAGGATACATTTTGACTTTTATGTTGAAACTTGGGATTTTTATGTACAGCATACCTTCAAGTGACAGGCTGCATGCACTTGACAGGAACACAGAGTTAGGACACACCTTTTGGATCCCAGATGGAACACAAAAGGAAGAAGGCCCAGTTTCTAGCCAAATTTCTCCAATGAGAAGAACTTGCTCCCCCCTCCTCCAGCCTGGACCAGCACAAGCAGTCCTCACTTGAAGTCCTGTGCTGCAAGCACAAATCTGACTTTTCAAAGCTAGGGAGTTCCCAAAACTACTGCAATGTCCTATTGAAAAGAATACTGAACTTGTAACCCATTTAGCACTTGCAGAAGGAACATTAATAACATTAGGGAATTTTCTAAGACACACATAGAATAAATGCATTTCCAATATTTAAAATAACATTGAAGTATTTTGAATTATTTTTCTCTTCATTGAAGAGATGTTCTGTAATGTTTCAAAATTCACATTGCTTCAGACAGGACAAATAAAGCTTGTATTTTTAAATTAATGTTTATAATACCAAACACAGACACTAGCATCCTAAGAAGCATTTGCTGTGCAAGGTTGCTAGGAGACACTTATTCTTCCTCAGTCACAAAATTTCTCAGGACTAGTCTTAAACACCAAATGCAGAGCACAGCAGATAAAAAACCCCAACAAGATGAATAAACAACATTTGCCTATTAATGTGCCCTACCTTCACTGTGGTCTAGCTCTGGTCGGGAACTTAAGAAGATCCAACTTGTCCCAACTAGAACAGACACTACAAGATTCACCACAACCCAGGAATGAACAATTTCTGCCTCTGTACCTGCAGTCCTGGGAAAGACACATCAAACCATCAGCCATCATTGGTGCACAGAAGGTACAGTAACAACTGCAGCAGAGTAACAACAAAACAAGTTGACTAAGCCAGATGTGAAAAGAGTTACTTGTACCATAATGATGGTCTTGCATTGCAAAGGCCTGGTAAAGAGAACAATTACCAAAGATCATAGAAACCCTAAACCTCCACCCCCTCCCCCCTTAAAACTAACTGCTCAAACCAGCAAATTTGCACATAACTGCTTTTGTTCTATTCCTCCTGGTTTACTTTAAAAATCTGTGCTACCAGAATTTGAGTCCATTAATAGGTACTTCAGAAAGTAACAGTTTTGTATGGGATCACCTTACATGAAACGATGGTTTATATTCAAATGCAGGTTCATCATAAAATCCTTCATCAATACTTTCTTACATATCTTGTACAATCTCTTCTATCTGCCAGTGTGACAAGGTCCCTAAGTGAGCTACGTTGTAATTTACAGTGATTCTTTGTTTCCTACCAGATACTGCCATTTTCCGAAGGTGGCGTGTAGAGGTGGATTCTGTCACATGTCATCTGCTGGCTTAAGGATAAGATAAGAGCAGCAAAGTACACTGGAACAAATGGAATTAGTAGTGTCAGATAGAAATCCCAAAATGCTGTCTCATCATGACATGGTACTAATCACTACATTTTTTTTCCTTTCACTCCACTGCCTCCAATCATAGTCTGTTTTAATTCACTCTTTTTTCTTTAACATTCCCCTGACCTATCAAAATCTGATTTCTGCACTTTTGCAATCCATGAGCTGCATCAAAGCTTGCATTTTGTGATTCTGTTTTTTTGTTAGGTTTGTGTTCTATATTCAGAAATGGAAAAGAACTACCTCACTAACAACCCATTAATGCTACTATTGCAAATGCTTTAAAAAATATGGAACTAAGTTTATGGCCATTGCTATTATCAACTACTGAGCAAGTTATTAATTCTAAAGCAGAAAATAACCTGGGAGGAAGATTTCAGTAAAAATGGTATAGAGGAGTTTTCCATTTACCATATATTCTGGACAGCCTCCTATCCACTTCAAAATACTTACAGAAAGAAGCTAGTGCTGCTGGGTCTAGGGTAAGAATGCCCCTCAGTGCAACTGATGCTTTTGCCAGATCAATCCTGATAACAAAATCAAGAGTCATTAACACAGCCCAGTAAGACAATGATATTGTTCCTCTAACAGTATTCTACTGTTCTTTTACTTATTCCAATGTATTTTTTCTGCCTGTGTAACAGTGCCTTAATCTACAACTACATCCCACACACATGGCAATGGTCCCCTTATGCCAACTCCAAAATGAATGAGGATGTTCCATGAGGTTTCCACTGCAGACCTTTCTGAAACAGGAAGAACCTGGGGACATCTGTTCCCTCTAATCCTTGCCATTGAGTTCAGTGTCCATCTAATGTAACTGCTTACACTGCTCACAGGAGCAAATGTAACTTGGACTCCTCCCTGCCATCCTTGGAGGGAAAGAAGTCACAATTTTTTTCATAGCACCAACTCCCCAATGGCTTATCCTACCTGTAACTAAAAGAAACATTTGTAACATCCATTAATCTAGTCTAGTTAATGATCTTTTTTGAGCTTCTTTCTTTTCATTCCCGCTCTTAATCTGTAATGCAGAAGCCCCAGCTAAACCAGGAAAATTCTTCACTCAGCTATGTTTCAAATCTGACTACGCAATGCATTCATACTAAAGTGAACCTGATAGAAACATTTGTTGCTCTCCCCCCTCTTCATAGTCCCACCACAAAAAAACAGGTCAGCTCTTATATTTGTTTCACCTTCTGACCCCACATACAGCAGCAGTACTTGAAGCAGGGTGCAAGCACCAGACAGATATGAGTACCAAAGGTCTGGATGCACAAGTACACCCTTCTGTGTTTAGTCAGCCATGTGAAAAATCATTCTTTGAGTATATCAATTAAATCATCAACAGCAAATCAACACGTGCCAAAGGAGAATGAAACATCATACACACAAATTATATATATACACCTTTCAAATACAAATATGTTTTACCTGTCAAAGGCTGAGACTGTACTGATAGACAGCAAAAAATAGAACAAACTTTGAGCTGGATATGCTATTGTCTTATACTGCTCAAGCAGGTTAGAAACCATGGAAAGCTCATTTCCTGCCAAAATGTAGATAACCACAATGTTCCATACAGCATAACCAGCAAGGAAGCCATGGCTGAAGAGGCCCAACACCCTGATTGGAGGAAAGAACATTAGACCAGTTTTAACATCTTCAATTAGCTATAGATAGAAAAGTTCATCTGTTCAACCCTGCTTTTCAAGGCCTTTCAGGGATCGTTTCTGAGTGCTTTTTCTGATCTAGTTTAAAAAATTCTAAGCAAGAGTTCTGTTTGTTCCTGTCACACCAGACTGCACCAGAACCTCAGCACTTAAAGAAAACAAAGATGTTTTGCCTTCCCTTCATAACAGCCACAGGCATCAAATACTTTCTCTTGTAGCTGCCTGTAGTTTCCCAAGACCACTGTCCCTTGCACTCACATAACATTCTAACTTGTCCCCAAGGCAATATCCTCATTGCTAAGGAAGAACTTCAGCAGGAAGCACAGGCTTCCAGCTAAAATACACCACAGAAGAACATGGCTGTTATCTTCCCATTGTCTACAATGTACTACAAAACAACTGCATATTAAAAAAGTAATGGTTTTGCTATTATGTGCAAGCTTATTTCCATAGTGCAATTTCACTTCTCCCTTTTTCCTACCAACCAGGACTTTTCTTTGAGAACTGTCTGAATTCAGGTACTTTTATTCTGGTGATACACATGATGGGTCAGTCTTATTTTCTAACACATTTCTCTAGGTGACTAATGTTTTGGTTACCAGCTCAATCTCTTGCTATTGAGATTTTGTTTAATCTTTTCAATATGGCTTTCTTAGTTATTCTGAAGCTGTATTTCACACATGATTCTACACTAGAAATTCATAATCTTGATAACAAATACCAAAAACTAGAGGACTGATAAACTTTATGCCTGTTGAATCCAGAACCACCATTTTTCAGGAATATCCAAAAGAAATAAAAATACACTACAACTATAGAGGAAAGACACTAATTTTCAGGGAGGAAAAAAACCCCAAAAACTCAAACCAAACCCCTGATTTATGTTTATTTACATCAGAACATTTATCTTTCACCTGAAACTTCGGTGCACTGAGAGGGCAACATCTCTAGTAGTCCATGAAGCCTTCACGTCCAAAAGGACATTGATATTTTCAGTGGTTTTAATCAATTCTGCACGGTCAGCTGCATGAAAACGCCCTGAAAGGATAAGGAGATCAGTTCTAGAGAGCTCTCTTCCCTTTCACCATCATTTCTACATTAATGCTTATTAGTGTTAAAAAGCTGTAAGCATCAGAAGTTTCTTCTCCCCACTCTCTCCCCTTTGTCAGCTTACACTGATACAGGATGCCTCTGGTCAGAATGATGCATCCTGGTGGGTCAGGTTATGGGATTAACAATGTGCAAAGCACTTTGGGAAATTACTCAAGTGTTCCCTGGGACAAAAAAAACCCAAACAAAACAACAGAAAAACACAAATGTCCTGCAAAAAACTTCCACTTGAAAGAATTTTTCTAAGTAATAATTTCTTCTCAAGGTACTGTGAGAATATTAAGTCAAAAAAGCTCAACTGGGTACTTTGCAACCTTTTTCACTCCCACCATGGAATTAAAAAAATCAACCCAAATATATCAGCACAGCAACACCACCATTCACTGCTGAAAAATTATTCTGTGTATTTACTTGCAAATAACTTCTGTTTTGAAAAACTTTTAAAAAATTCTTCCCAATACTACAGTATTTAGATTTTAGATATAATAATGCTTCTTCCAATTGCAAAAATGTTCTTAAATTACTTAAAACACAAAATTAACTCACTATTTTTTTCAACAAACACTTTGCTAACAGGCTGACTAACTCCAGTGGGAGCAGCAAACACAGGCTGCTGATCTGGGCTCTTTCTGTGCTCATCTTCAATGATGTCTTCCTCCTCCACTTCCAGCTCATTGGAGCTCACTTCGGCTGGCCGAGGTTTCCTGTTGGCACAGAACACACAGTGGGACAGAGAAAGAATAGGAGGTACTGTGTAAAATGCAAAGGCTCCTATGAACATTTAACATGCTGACTGATAAGAACCCATCAGACTATGACCTGTATAATACTACCCTGTTTATAAATTTAAGGACTAAAGTTCCCATGGAGGTAGTTGACTAAAACCACAAGACTAATTACATGTCAAGTGATTAACAATTAGAACATATTAGAATAATTGGGAAAAAAAGCTAACTTTCGTATAATTAAGATATAGAATGACAGAAGGCAGCTCCAAATTCTAATTTCTTCATGTTTGTGACTGAACTATTAGGCTCATGAACATGTATTAAGAGCTGTAATGCATCCAGGTATGCACAGAACAAAGAAGTGAAAAAAGTTAGATCTTAACTCTGGAAAGAACTGTACACAGGCTGAATGGTATTGTATGCTTCAAGATTTTACATTTTTGCCAAATGACAATGTAAAATACTCCTCAGCCACATTCACTGTTACAGTTATTCCAGATTATGAGCTACGCTATTTTTGTCTCACTTTGTTCTTTTTCTCTGTTTGCGGATCACCGTTTCTTCAGCCTCAGGGACATCCATGCCATTTCCATTCTGAAATAGGGATGCCACATTCTGCTGGGTAAAAGAGGTCTCAGAATCTGCAGATTAAAAAAAACCAATCCAACATGAAAATTCACAGCTTTCATAAAAATGGAAAAACATTCACCTAAATACATAAATAGTTCTTATATAAAAAGAGTGGCAAAAAAGTCATGATCTGAGCTTTGAATGATGTAAAGTATTACATAATTTCCAAAACTGTATATCCATTATTTTCATGGAGGTTTGTACCCTATGAAATCTGAAACCAGAAAGTGGAACTAAGCTACCACTCACCCAGAGATTACTCTCACGTATGTTAGGTAAAGAAGCACATGAAATGCTTTAAACCTAAATACACATTGTCTAGTAATATTTCTGTGTTCCCAAGTTTTATTCACTTCTTTCCCTTCTACCACTACCTCACGTACCAGTAGGTACTTTCTTCTTCTTGCGTTTCCTCTGAGGAGGGGCATCAGGAGGTTCAGGGGTCAGGGGCTCGCTGCTTTCTGACTGCCGACGAACCGCTGCTTGCACAATGCCATCTAAAAACCACAGGAAAAGACCCAGCAGCCTGAACCCAGAGCCACTGAGAAACAGGCAAAAGAAGCTGCCATTTACTAAGTTGTTGCCCAGCTGAGCAACAACTGAGGTGAAAATGCATTGACTATAGGAAATGTAAGAGTTGAGAATCAGTGATGAGAAGTAGAAATATACAAAGGTATTTCACAGTAACAGTATGATGCTCATACTGAGAGTATTTAAGTATCCAAGAAGTAGCACAATTCCCATTGGGCATACAGCAGAGGACTGCCTGAAAAGAATCCATCACTGGAAAGAGCTACACCTCTATATTTCTCTTTTCCATGTGCAAAAATTATAATGCAAGAGCCAAGAAAAAATTAATAGTTTATTACAAGGGGATCCACACAAATATGTGCTAAGGCAAAATGGCATCACATCAAAGAAAAATTTAAATGCTAAACATACAGCACAAGAATTAAAAAAGGAGCAGAAAAAATCCACTGAAGGATATTTACTCCAGTCTGACCGATTAATTATTACACTTTGTAGGAATTATATTTCCATGAAAGGTTAAAATTAATTCATATTATAGTGCAGTAGCATCATGATGAGATGAAGAAAGACAAAATTACTTCTCCATTTTACATCGCACCTGCTTTTTAATAGTGCCTTCAAGGACTGCAATTTTTATGGTAACAACTGAATCTTTGTTTCCACGTCAAAGTTAAGTTTACCCACCTTTTCTAAACCTTTATTGTGCAAAAAATGCAAAAGTAACCAGCAAAAAAAATCTTTTACAGTCAACTCTGCAGTGACAATGGAGTGATTAACTTGTGACTTTATTTGGCCAAGGACTGAAATTGAACCAGACTGCTAAATGAGTTTTATCTTAGTTCATTCAAAAATTCAATTGTTTAATGCATTCAACATAAGCAGCTTACAGTTGGAAATGCCTACTTAATGAATTATGCAAAGAAGTTAGAAAGGAAAAAATGTAAGGAATAAAAGAACAGTTTTTAGTCTTGGCAGGACCTTACCTAATGGAGTCTTCTACTTAATGAATTACGCAAAGAAGTTAGAAAGGAAAAAATGGAAGGAATAAAAGAACAGTTTTAGTCTTGGCAGGACCTTACCTAATGGAGTCTTTCCTTTGGGTTTCCTTTTCTTGGGACGACTGAGTGGAATTTCATCTGCATAACATAAAACAGAAGTATGGGTGCACATCAAGGAGAAACCTAAATTTCCTTTTTTTAGCAGCCATCCTATTGCAAGTTAAGAAATACATTCTTTTTTAAAGCTTATGACATCCTTTGTTTTTACAGGTAAGATTACAATTCACCAGTTCACACAAGGAGGAGGAGTACAGAAGATGGTAGGAAAACAGAGTAAGAAGTCCTGTGTGTGCAGCAAAGGCACAATATATACATGGATGTGTGTTAAGTGATAAACAGAAATACTCTGAATAATGCTCTGAAAAATAAACTTATTGTTTAAAGCACAGTGGCCACACTTCAGTTACCTTGATGGAAACAGCCAACAGCAAAGAGAGCAAAGAAAAACAACAGTTCTAACAATGCACAGATATCCAGTTTAAATAATCATCCTGCATTTAGGAAAAGTATAAGGCTCTATCTTGAGAAGTCCTATGCGGGCAGCATTTAGGAAAAGTATAAGGCTCTATCTTTAAAGAGAGATGGAGTGGCACCAAAAGGGAATACCAATGTTTGTAGTTCTCTTTAATAACTCACCTTGGCTTCCACTTCATATTGAAGAAGGAAAGTTGGTGACAAGCAGTGTAAAAAGATGAAAATAAAGTTAGTTTTGAATCAATTACAATTCACAACTGTGACTTTCCCACTGCTGCTTTTATGGTTAATTTCTTATCCCCTCTCCTCTTGATGAGCAGTTGTGTGTAACAGGGTTAAGGGTACGAAGCAATCAGCAAGATTCAACACTTTGTTGGCGACTACGCACAGTTTCTTGATTGGCTAGCTATGGATAAGATTAACAGCTTTAATCACCTGGCTAATTAAAACTTGTCTTACTGCCTGGTATGTAACAAACCAACAGAAGTTATGAAACATTAGAGCACATACATCACTAAAAAGACACTATCTGTCGATAATCATAAACATCACATTTACTTGCAGATACTTTGAAGGAATTCTCAAGTACCATCTCATAGAAACTATATAATTGCTTTTCTTTCACACTAAAAAAAGCCCAATTTTTTCCCTATACTATACCAAACTAATAGATACCTAAATCCCTATTAAAGAATATCTAGTCTAATTCCAGAAATTCCTGGTTTTAAGTATTTGTGATTCAAATAAACTAAAGAACATATAATAAAAGAAATAGGAAGAGAAGATTAAAATGAACAACAACAATTAAGCTATACTAGACATTAAAACTGGAATATTTGTCCAAAAGTTTTAAATTATTTATCTCTCATGAGTATTAAAACTGAGGTAATATGGCAAAATTTCCTGGCTTCTATAAAATTTTAAAATGCTTTGCATTCCTTGTAAAGCATTTTGGGACAACAAATTAGCAAAAGAAGCAATTCTACTGCTCAGATGTTTATGAAACTTATTTCTTTTAATGTTACTTCTTTTAAAATCTGCAGTACAGCATCATGATCAGTTCCACAGAATGCAATGATTTTACCTTGGCACTGGAGGAAGGGCACGAGGCGGGCACTGAAAGACAAGAGAGAGACAAAAGTCAGTTTCTGCCACTATGAAACCACCTCTCAGAAAACAGCTTCAGATCAGAACATCCAAGGTACGTTTGCACTGTATGCCTCCTAAATGGCCAGACATTCCTAATGGAGATGTCACATAAAAGCAGGATGTAAAAGATGCTGGACTAATATGCCTTTACCAGAGTTCTGATGGGCACTGCAGTAGGAACATACAGCTAACCTCTGTGTGTGAGAAACAGCTTGCATTTCAGCTTCAGTAATTTTCACTTTTCATGTAAGGTACCACTTTCATGAGAAAGCTTATTAATCATTCTATTTAAATAAATATAAAACATCATAATAAATTATACATTCAGTATAATTGTACAGTATACATCGTGAGCTGAGTATTTTCTGTAAATGAAGATGTAAATTCAGAACAATAAAAACAATAAAAGGAAATCAGCTCACTTATGAAAATACTTTTAAATATTATAAAATACAGTTTTTCCATATAATTTTGAACATATTTACCAGCAGATCAAACACCTAAAATCTAAAAGGATCTCCAGATAACAATCTGAAACTGAGCTCATACCTTTCTCTTATCTAGAAAAAAGAGTAAACTTTCATATTTTGTACTACACAATTATACTGGAAGAAATACACAAAAAATTATTTCCCATGCTCAGAAAAATCAGATACCAGAAATAAAAAGGGCTGTAAGACTGGTAAGACTCAAGGATCCACAAACTTACCACTTGTTTCTTTCCCATATCATCTGAAGTCGTTCCCTGAAAGAGGCACTGTGAACTGGTCTAGGCTCCCTCACGCTGCTCACATTGAACCTCGGCTAATTCTGAACTAAAAATAAACTTCAGGCAGCCAGGATTAGCTGGAGCTGAACCCTCCTACCCCTGGGTCAGGACCCAGAACTACTCCCATTTGAAACAAGGGCAGGTTGTTCAATGGCAGCAAATATTACTAGCACTAAAAACCCCTTCACTCTGCATGCTCGCACAGGCTCCTATAAGCAAGGGTTACATTGGTTTGTTTACCCAAAGCAAATGAGGTGCTTCATGCAAGGAAGGGTTTGTGGGATTAGACCTCAAATCTCTCACTTGGATTTTGGCCATGCTGAACACTGAGAGCAAGTGCCACTTACACAGGTAGAGAACTGCACACCCTAAGTGGCACCCAGCAAACTGGTGGGGACTGGTCACACTACATTGGTGCACCATAAGGGAAAATAATATTGGTAAAGGTCAGATCTCATTACTTTTATTGTTTCCAACATTCTTGTGGCAGTAAACAGTAAATATTTAGGATACTTAGTATTTAAAAAACCAAAACCTAAAAACCCCATAAAAACAAACAAAAGCCACAAACCTTTTATACAGCATTCCCTGCCTATGCAGTAGTAATTCTGTACTCAGTAGTACCTCTCCATGTTATTACCTTCTACAAAACAACTAGCAAGTGCATTGATTTCTGTATCATTTATTCCTTGCAACACAGGAAACCACATGCAAGCAGCCAGTCATGAATACTCATCTGTCCATCTGTGTGACAGTCCCCAGCTCTGCCATAGAGCTATCAGCTTTGGTCTATTTGCAGTTTCACAGAGTCTGAAGTAACCCACCCTAAATTTCACAGAAAGGGTGAGTCTGGGGACAGGTCCCCATGGACATTTAGTTATGGACAAAAGAGCCGCTGAGTGCTCTAAAGTACCCCGAAATCAAGAGACTCCTACAAACCAGGCAGCCGCTGCCTCGGGCAAACCTTGTGTTTGCCCACCTGAGCCAGGCCACAAGAGAGTGGGACGCACCTGGAAACTCAGGGGGGAAAATGAACTACCCAGCTCCCCGGGTGTCCATTCCAGGATGCTGAGGAGGAAAGGTTTAAATGTCCAGAATGTTTAAAAACACTGAAGCAGCCTTCACAGATTTGTTAAAGCCTTGCAGATTTTCATTTGAGAGGTTTATATGAAAAAAATACAACGAAGAAATGCTTGCTTGCTTCCGCAACAAAGACGACCAGAAACGTGAGACCCCGCAGCGGGTTACATCTCCCCTCCCGCGGGATGCGCGGGGCGGGCACCGCCGCCTCCGCAGCGGAGCGGGGATGTACGAGCCGCGCTACCAGGGTGCTCCGCTGCCGCGTCGCGCTCCAGCTCCGCCTCCCCGGAGCAGCGCTCCCAGAGAGCGCCCCGCCACATCCCTTCAGCAGCAGCGCCCAGCTGGGCCAAGCTCCCGCCGCCGGGCCCCCCGGGCTGCAGCCCCACGGAGCCGACTGCCCCCCTCCCGCTCCGGCCCCACCGCCCCCTCACCACGCCGGGGCCC